>NC_044209.1:2326956-2409456 GCF_900880675.1 Sparus aurata | reverse complement strand
CAGAGCCATCGAAGAGCTTGTGGGTGGGTCTAAACTCAGGGAAACAGGCTTCAGCTTGCGGCCGTTTTCCGCTTGGTCCTAGTGCTTGACGTGTCTTTGTTAAATATAGCGTAACATGGCTTTTGGATGGTAAAAAATGCAGGGGACCAAAACGGCCTTTTGAAAAAGTGCAGGGGACATGTCCCCTGTGTCCCCCCCAAAATTACGTCCGTGCAGCAGAGCATGTAAAACAGGCAACCGAGAATATGCTGAACGCGTGCGAAATAGACAAGCAACGCATCCACGTTATTTTATGTGACAACGTAAGGAATATATAAAAAGCAGTGGATGATATGGAGGTACCAGGCGTGGGCTGCGTCTCACACACTTCAGCTGGCTGTACACGAGGGTCTGCTGTCACAGTGCAGCGTCACAGACTCACCTGCTAACACAAGGAAGGTGGTCGGCCAATGTTGGAACAGCATATGCAGAATAAGGAAGAGCCATATGAAAGTATAGACTTTGTGTCAACAAAATAAACAAAACTATTAAAAACTACAGGTACTTTTTTTTTGCCTAAATGAGTTTCCTCCGAAGGGTGGCGGGGCGCTCCCTAAGAGATAGGGTGAGGAGCTCTGTCACCCGGGAGGAGCTCGGAGTAGAGCCACTGCTCCTCCACATCGAGAGGAGTCAGCTGAGGTGGCTCGGGCATCTGTTTCGGATGCCCCCGGGACGCCTCCCTCGGGAGGTGTTCCTGGCATGTCCCGCCGGGAGGTGACCCCGAGGAAGAACCAGGAAACACTGGAGTGACTATGTTGCTCGGCTGGCCTGGGAACACCTTGGGATCCTCCCGGAGGAGCTGGAGGAAGTGTCCGGGGAGAGGGAAGTCTGCTCAGGCAGCTGCCCCCGCGACCCGTCCCCGGATAACGCGGAAGAAGATGGATAGATGGATAGATGGTACTTTTTTTCTTAATGCAGTATTATCCAGGAAAATATTAGTTAAGGCTAAGTATCGGATCGGGACTCGGTATCGGCAGATACCAAATATTAAAGGACTCGGATCGGATCGGGGTAAAAAAAAAAACCTGATCGGGACATCCCTACTTTAGAGATTCCAGTCTACACTGTGGACTCATCAGTCCAACAGAAAGAAGCTTCACTCCCACATCCCTCACGCTGTTGTTATTCAAGTCTAGCTCTCTTAGACTGGAGTACTGGCAGCTGAGGACTGAGGCCATAGCTTCACAGCTTCTCCTGGATAGCTTACAACCGCTAAGCCTGAAAAGGAATCAGAAATATAATTGGTCACAGTGAGCTTAGGTTAAAACCTCTACGCAGACACAAAGATATTGTACATTCGCTCTATGGTAAAACTATGTATAGTTATTGCCACAAAAGAGACCAAAGCAGAGTACTATGAAGCATGGAAGTCGCAATAATGATCAAGTGATTTGAGTAATCTAAAGCCGACTCAATTAAATTCTGTCTAAAGAATGAATTCTCTCATTCCCCTGTCTCTATTTGCCACTGCCAAGTCAAATGTAGGCCAGGCCTGCAAGTTCAGAGCTAAAAACTTCATCACTTCATCAGCCAGTAGGCATGGTATGTGATGGATGTTTCTGACAGAAGAAGCAGATATTGCTTGCTGTAAACATCAGTGTCTGTTGGGTGGTGAAAATGATGAATGGTAGACAGCATCACAGCCAAGTTGATTATCTCAGACCATTGAGGCTCCATTCATTAAATGATTAATGCTATTTGTGTTGTGAAGTAGAGTTTAGTTTAACTAAAGGTTTTCACTTTACAGTTTGCATTTTCCAGTTCAACAGTGAGCAGCTTCACTCCTGAATCCTGCAGGTTGTTGTTACTCAGGTCCAGTTTTCTCACACTGGAGGACTAGGAACTGAGGACTGAAGCCAGAGCTTCACAGCTTCGCTCTGACAAATTACAGCCACTCAGCCTGAAGAAGAGTGGAAGACGTGAAGGACAATAGATCTTTTTCATGGTAGACATTTTTTTCACTTCATCATAGGAAATGCACAAGTGAAATTGAAGAAATTCAAAACAAATGCATTTCATTTAGAGGCGTTAGTTCCAGGGGTCTTATTGTGCATGCTGGCCCACTGTGATGGCTTGCATAATCTGATATCGGCTTGTTTATAACCTTAACCATAATTAATGTTGCCCCAGGACAGTCAATTTAACAATCATGTTTTTGTAATGCCATAGCTTTGCAAGTCCGTAACATGGGAGTGCAAGTGGGAGGAGTTGTCCTTTGAAACACCTTTGAATGCTAACCCTAACCAAGTGTTTTTGCTGCCAAAACCTAACCAATAATAGTAAATAACAATACCAAGTGCATGGTATAGTAATAATATCATGTTCCAACTAGGATATGATCCCCACTCTCCCGAGTGAGAGTCAAACACTTTCTGTGTACCTATTCAGCCACAATGACATGCTGCAAATATGATATTCATTGCTGTCTCGCAAGTTAAATTGATAGTCGTGAAGCAACATTAGTTATATTCTCAGAAGGATAACACAGCGACAGCAGATACAGTCATATGACACTTGATGGAACTGATAAAATGAGTCAGATCTGTGCTTTCCTGCTATGACAAGTCTGAATGCCTGCCATTTGAAAGGTCTAACTCTAATAGCTTGCGATATGCAATTGTAACTGTGATTAAGTTGGAACTGTGGTGGCCAATTATCCCTGCATTCAGACTTTACAGGCTTAAAATGTTAAAAAATACAAAACTCATAAAGTTATAATAATGATAATATTGTCTATAAACTTACAAGAATACTTGAGTGTTCTTGACCACTGGCAGCAGCCTCAACAGACCTCTCTCTGAAGCACTGTACTTCCTGAGGTCAAACACGTCGAGGTCTTTCACTGATGTCATTAAGATAAAGACCAGAGCTGACCACTGCGCTGGAGAGAGTTTGTGTGTTGACAGACTTCCTAAAGTCAAATAGTGCTGTATCTCCTCCACTAGAGAATGGTCATTGAGCTCATTCAGACAGTGGAACAGCTTGACGCATCTCTCAGGAGACGCATTCTCCCGGATCTTTTTCTTGATGTACTGCACTGTTTCCTGATTGGCATCTGATGTACTTATTATCTGTTTGAGAAGGTCTTGTAGGCTGCTCTGATTGGTCTCCAGGAAGAGACCCAGGAGGAAGCGCAGGAACATGTCCAGGGCCCGTATTCACAAAGACTTTTATCTTAACGTTAGGAGTACTTCTAAATCGGACTAAAAGTTTTTATGTAGGAGTCGTTTCTTAAAAGTAATTCACAAAGCCGCTGAGACCTGCTTTTAGTTATGAAAACAGTGAACTCCTAAACTAGAAGTAACTCTCTGTTGCTATGGATGACGTCATTTTATAAGGACGCACTTAGAAGCGGTGACAACGGTGATTGGCTGTTGAGTGACAAGGCAGCCCATTGAAAAGTCATTTAGGCTACGCAATGCATGAAGTGAAAATAAGGAAGTTGCCTGCAAGCCCATGACAAAGCCTATGAAAAGATATTGGATAAAGAAATGTGTTTATGATGAGAATTAAGTCCCCCCCCCACAACAAAAACGCTTCGGACAAAAACTACAAATTAGAAGATTCCGATGAAAAACGTGAATTGTCAATAAAAGCGGCATTTGCTCGAAAAGCTGCGTCAAACCACTCTCCATTAAAATTCGGGAATCGTGTGTTGATCCGGGCCATTTCGCAACAATGTCCAGTATATTGTAACATGCGTCAAAGACAATTTGTGTATTGATGGAATGCAACTTTTTCCGATTGACAAAAGCCCTATTCACACGGGACTAGTATAACCTGGGGACCTCCAGTAACTTCTAATAATTGCGGAGGTCATCTGTGATCTTAATCCCATGCGAATCTGCCATGTCCATAATTTGTAAAGTAAAAATTCCACCGCAAATTACCTACCATATTTCACCAAACACAGAGGTCATGTGATAATATTATAGTCCTGTGCGAATCGGCATCTCTGTGATTTGGGATCGTTTTTTGTTTTTCTTAAGGTTTTTTGTGTTTTCCACCTTTTTTCTGCCTTTTTCCCGGTCGAGAATTATGGAGGCTGCGTTGGGAATTATAAATGAAAGTTTTGACAGCATTTTGGGTGCAAATTCAGGAAGCTCATCAGAAGAGCGAAATCTCGAAAGATGATTAGATGGATTACATGCATGGCAGCATGCGGTAAGGAACATTTCTTCCATCTTTCAACAGGCTCACCAGTTATTATATTAAAAATATCCATATATAACAGTTGTGCTGCTCCAGCAAGGGCTTCGGTGCGATCGACCCGGGGATAATGTCAGTAAAACACAGACTTCCCTTATCCTGTGCGAATGCGCCGCACGAAACACGGACGTGGTGGGATAAATTCTAAATCACTTGAGGTCCCCAGGTAATACTAGTCCCGTGCGAAGAGCTGCATTTTCCCCGTAGCCAAATACCGGTGTGTATTTTAATTCTGGCGTTATTGGATTGTTTCGGTTGGTTGGGAACGTTATTGCGTCCCTCACCTACTCAACCACAACTTCAGTCCCTTCGCGGTCCATCCAACATCGTTTTAATAATTCCCTGTCATTTAGCGTCTCCAAAACATTTGGCTGTGACCAGGTCTTAGCGAGTTAGGAGTCCTCTGGACTACTTCTAAGGTCTCCCAGACTTAGGTGCTACTTTTAGGCTTAAAATGTTTTGTGAATAACTCTTATTTTCAAAAATTAGGAGTCCTAAAGTTACGACTGACACGCCCATTATTTTTAGGAGTTGCTCCTAAATTCGCCTGTTAGGAGCTACTTTTAGCCTTAAGATTCTTTGTGAATATGGGCCCAGGTGTCCATCTGAACTCTGTAAAGCCTTGTCAATAGCCATTCTTTAGACCTGCGCTACAGATGGTTTACTGAAAAGCATCTGTACACTTTGGAATTTGTGTTGTTGTTGGGCCATAACATTTTTGTTTTTGTTAATGAGTGACTGCACTACATAAACAGCAGCCAGAAACTCCTGAATGCTTAGATGGACAAAGCTGAACATCTTGTCCTCATCCTTGTTTTTCTTCCAGTGGTGCTCTTTTTAAAAAATCTATGTGAACACTCCAGAGTACACAGAAGCTTCATTGAAATCAATGCCACTCTTTGAGATCTCTTTCATAGAAGATCAGGGCCCGTATTCACAAAGAATCTTAAGGCTAAAAGTAGCTCCTAACAGGCGAATTTAGGAGCAACTCCTAAAAATAATGGGCGTGTCAGTCGTAACTTTAGGACTCCTAATTTTTGAAAATAAGAGTTATTCACAAAACATTTTAAGCCTAAAAGTAGCACCTAAGTCTGGGAGACCTTAGAAGTAGTCCAGAGGACTCCTAACTCGCTAAGACCTGGTCACAGCCGAATGTTTTGAAGACGCTAAATAACAGGGAATTATTAAAACAATGTTGGATGGACCGCGAAGGGATTGAAGTTGTGGTTGAGTTGGTGAGGGATGCAATAACGCCAGGGTTAAAATGTTTGGCAACACTCATTTGTCTACAGGGAAAATGCAGCTCTTCGCACAGGACTAGTATTACCTGGGGACCTCAATGGATTTAGAAATTATTCCACCACGTCCGTGTTTCGTGCGGCGCATTCACACAGGATAAGCGAATTCTGTGTTTTAACTCGAATTTACTGACATTATCCGGGTCGATCGCACCGGAACCCTTGCTGGAGCAGCACAACTGTTAGATATGGATATTTTTAATATAATAACTGGTAAGCCTGTTGAAAGATGGAAAAATGTTCCTTACCGCATGCTGCCATGCATGTAATCCATCTAATCATCTTTCGAGATTTCGCTCTTCTGATGAGCCTCCTGAATTTGCACCCAAAATGCTGTCAAAACTTTAATTTATAGTTCCCAATGCAGCCTCCATAATTCTCGACCAGGAAAAAGGCAGAAAAAAGGTGTGGAAAACACAAAAAACCTTAAGAAAAACAAAAAACGACCCCAAATCACAGAGATGCCGATTCGCACGGGACTAATATTATCAAATGACCTCTGTGTTTGGTGAAAAATGGTAGGTAATTCACAGGGGAATTTTTACTTTACAAATTATGAACGTGGCAGATTCGCACGGGATTAAGATCACAGATGACCTCCGCAATTATTACAAATTACTGGAGGTCCCCAGGTTATACTAGTCCCGTGCGAATAGGGCTTTTGTCAATCGGAAAAAGTTGCATTCCATCAATACACAAATTGTCTTTGACACACGTTACAATAACACCGATCAACACACGATTCCCGAATTTTAATGGAGAGAGGTTTGACGCAGCTTTTCGAGCAAATGCCGCTTTTATTGACAATTCACGTTTTTCATCGCAATCTTCTACTTTATCATTTTTGTCTGAAGCGTTTTTGTTTGGGGGGGGGGGTCAATTAATTCTCCTCATAAATACATTTCTTTATCCAATATCTTTTCATAGGCTTTGTCATGGGCTTGTAGGCAACTTCCTTATTTTCACTTCATGCATTGCGTAGCCTAAATGACTTTTCAATGGGCTGCCCTGTCACTCAACAACCAATCACCGTTGTCACCGCTTCTAAGTGCGTCCTTATAAAATGACGTCATCCATAGCAACAGAGAGTTACTTCTAGTTTAGGAGTTCACTGTTTTCATAACTAAAAGTAGGTCTCAGCGGCTTTGTGAATTACTTTTAAGAAACGACTTCTACATAAAAACTTTTAGCCCGATTTAGGAGTAGCCTACTCCTAACGTTAAGACAAAAGTCTTTGTGAATACAGGCCGAGGTTTCCCTTTTCCAGTTGATGAAAAGCAAGTTTTGCAAGTGATTTAATGTACTGGATGCTTTTCTCTGTGCCATACTTCTTTTTTGTCTGTCTGATCTGGAACACCAAGAATTCTGTGTACAACTCAGTCAGGCTCTTGGGCAGCTCTTCTTTGTCACTGGTTTTTAACATGTCCTCTAGAACTGTGGCAGTGATCTAGCAGAAGACTGGGATGTGGCACATGATGTGGAGTAGAGGGTGACACGGGAGTGGATTTTCACTCCTGTCCTGTCCCACTCCCACAGAAAAAATCTTGTCCCGTCCCAATCCTGGGGCCAGAGTTGAAAACGATTCCTGTCCCGTCCCACTCCTGGTAAAATGACTCCCGCTCCCATCCCGTCCCCATTTTTTTTTCTTCTTCTATTAGGCAATACACTGAATTTGATTTGATCATCTCCCCATTCTTTTTAGATTACTTTGTGTTCTGCATTGTTATTTCAAAAGATATGGCAACAGGAACAGTTCCTCTCTGGTAATATAGGGAGGCATTTATTACCTTAATCCAAAAAAACCCCTTCACTAAAGGCCACAAAACATAAATAATACATGGCCTGTGGTCCCTATGGTTTTTCTGTGGAGGACCACCTGCTAAGTCAAATCAAATTGCTAAATCTGAATGAATTTTCATGAAGTGTTTTTGTGATTGTTCCTTTAAATTATTAATAAGTTTAAAACCAGGACAGAATTTGAGCAAAGTTTATAAGTAAATAGAAAAAACTTCGTTATCAAACGTTTTTGTTTAGAACAGAACAGTAACAAAACTACAATACAAAAATTATGTTACATCATATCATATTCAGTATATCGATTTAAATTCCAGCTAATGTGTTCATTTAAATACACGTTTCAATGGGATAAATGTATCAAGGTTATTAACCTTGTTATTATTATCATCAAGTCTAATTGATACTTTTTGAGTTGGCTAACAAATGATAAATGACCAGTTGCACTTTGAAAATTAATATTAACTAATGCTGAAGATGACTAAAATATTATTTTCACCACTATTATCCACCTGGACATTGCTGGACTGAAAGGTCTCTGGGTCTGTCAGGGTCTGGGTCTGTCGGGGTCTGTCAGGGTCTGGGTCTGTCGGGGTCTGTCAGGGTCTGGGTCTGTCAGGGTCTGTCAGGGTCTGGGTCTGTCGGGGTCTGGGTCTGTCGGGGTCTGTCAGGGTCAGGGTCTGTCAGGGTCTGGGTCTGTCGGGGTCTGTCAGGGTCTGTCAGGGTCTGGGTCTGTCAGGGTCTGTCAGGGTCTGGGTCTGTCGGGGTCTGTCAGGGTCTGGGTCTGTCGGGGTCTGTCAGGGTCAGGGTCTGTCAGGGTCTGGGTCTGTCGGGGTCTGTCAGGGTCTGGGTCTGTCAGGGTCTGTCAGGGTCTGGGTCTGTCGGGGTCTGTCAGGGTCTGGGTCTGTCGGGGTCTGTCAGGGTCTGGGTCTGTCGGGGTCTGTCAGGGTCTGGGTCTGTCGGGGTCTGTCAGGGTCTGGGTCTGTCAGGGTCTGTCAGGGTCTGGGTCTGTCGGGGTCTGTCAGGGTCTGGGTCTGTCAGGGTCTGTCAGGGTCTGGGTCTGTCAGGGTCTGTCAGGGTCTGGGTCTGTCGGGGTCTGTCAGGGTCTGGGTCTGTCGGGGTCTGTCAGGGTCAGGGTCTGTCAGGGTCTGGGTCTGTCGGGGTCTGTCAGGGTCTGGGTCTGTCAGGGTCTGTCAGGGTCTGTCAGGGTCCGGGTCTGTCGGGGTCTGTCAGGGTCTGGGTCTGTCGGGGTCTGTCAGGGTCAGGGTCTGTCAGGGTCTGGGTCTGTCGGGGTCTGTCAGGGTCAGGTGGGGGATTTCTCTCCTCTCTCCGTTTCTTGAGTTCCTCGTTTTACTCCGCATGATTGCTCACGTGCTTAAACAAATATGTAGTGTTACCACTGTATTTTACTCCCTTCATTCAAATGATACAGGTTGCCGTTGTGTCATTTTCGGCCTGAAAATATAACCACACGGCTCGGCTTCGGCTCCGTCTCTGTCTCTGTGTTGTTGCTGCTGCTGGCTGAGCTGCTTCAGTGCTGCTCCGCTCTGTGAGGACACAGACAGCAGGTCGCCAACTTAATGAAACCGCCGCAGTGCATAAGGGAGAGAAAGTGAAACTTAAGTATTGATCTCATTACGCTGGTAGCAACTAAATATCAATACCAGCGCTGGTATCAATATTATCAATATTTGGATTCGTTCCGCCCAACCCTAGTTCCCGCTCCCGTCTGCTCCCGTGAACTTTTGATCCTGTACCGTCCCAATCACGTGATTAATAGTAAAGTTGACTCCCATCCCGCGGGAATCCCGTGACCCGTGGGATTCCCGAACAAATGTCAGCCTCTAATGTGGAGGCTTTGTGACGTGTTGATGTGGCAGATGATTCTTTCAGCCACCTCCTCATCTCTGAATCTTTTCCTGAAGTACTCCTCCTTTTGTGGATCAGTGAACCCTCTCACCTCTGTCATGATGTCAACGAAGTCAAGAGGAATCTGACTGGCTGCTGCTGGTCGTGTGGTTATCCAGAGGCGAGCAGAGGGGAGCAGTTCACCTTTGATGAGGCTTGTCAGCAGGACTTCTACTCCAACTGCCTGTGTCACATCTATAGCAGGATTTTTGTTTGAAGTGAAGTTGAGCTGAAGGCGGCTTTCATCCAGCCCATCAAGCACAAAACAGAAGTTTGAATTTGCTTTTGTCATAGTTGGTATTCCCTGAGGCCCAGTGGCGTGCACAGACTTTTTGAAGGGCTTGGGCGAAAAGAAAAAAAGGGCACATACAGCGCGTTCTCACCACTGAAGAGGACACTAACTTCTGTGTGTTGCCGAGGGCACTTTAGACATGTTATACAAATGGCACATTATATAGCCTTAAAACAGACTAACTAGACAGACTACTCAAGTTAATTTGTAGTTAGGATCAGCATCCACGAGAACTGTGTAGATTCAACATTGGACTGTGAAGAACACACAGAGACATGGATGTATAAAGGAAATAAAACCCTGGGGGGTCTGGGGGTCCTCTCCCAGAACATTTTCAATTAAGGAGATGCCATTTCCTGTATTCTAGTGCATTTTAACACCAAATTAGCACAAGAGAATCCAAACTGGTTCTGTGAGATATAGTTCTGGCTCAATATAGATCGAAAAGGGGCCCAACATAAAAGTCATTGCAACAGTAATGTTTCATAGTATTTCTTGATCTTAATAGTCTTCTGGAGTTTAGTGTGTTTTCTTAACCCAATAGGGCTCTGTGATAAAAACACAGGGAACAATACACATTTAAAATATTTATTTGACACCTCAAAAGAAACAAACTATGATGAAGCATGGACATACAGTGTCTTGCAAAAGTATTCACCCCCCTTGAACTTTTCCACATTTTGTCATGTTACAACCACAAATGTAAATGTATTTTAATGGGGTTTTATGTGATAGACCAACACAACACAAAATGGTGCATAACTGTGAAGTGGAAGGAAAATGATACATGGTTTTTAAACATTTTTAAAAATAAAAAACAGAAAAGTGTGGTGTGCAAAAGTACTCACTCCCCTGAGTCAATACTTTGTAGAACCACCTTTCCCTGCAATGACAGCTGCAAGTCTTTCGGGGTAAGTCTCTACCAGCGATGCACATATAGAGACTGAAATATTTGCTCATTTCTTCTTGCAAAATAGCTCAAGTTTAGTCTGATTGGATGGAGAGTGTCTGTGAACAGCAATTTTCAAGTCTTGCCACAGATTCTCAATTGGATTTAGGTCTGGACTTTGACTGGACCATTCTAACACATGAATATGCTTTGATCTAAACCAGTGGTGTCAAACTGATCCAGTAAAGGGCCGTGTGGCTGCAGGTTTTCATTCCAAAAGTGTGCAAGAACACACCTGATTTGGATCAGGTGTGTTCTTGCCTGGTTGGAATGAAAACCTGCAGCCACACGGCCCTTTACTGGATCAGTTTGACACCACTGATCTAAACCATTCCATTGTAGCTCTGGCTGTATGTTTAGGCTCGTTGCCCTGCTGGAAGGTGAACCTCCGCCCCAGTCTCAAGTCTTTTGCAGACTCTAACAGGTTTTCTTCCAAGATTGTCCTGTATTTGTCTCCATCCATCTTCCCATCCAATGGATTGAACAGTGCTCTGTGAGATGTTCAAAGCTTAGGATATTTTTCCATATCCTAACCATGCTTTATTAAACTTCTCCACAACTTAGCCCTGACCTGTCCGGTTGGGCTTGATGATGCTGTTTGTTCAACAATGTTCTCTAGCAAACCTCTGAGGCCTTCACAGATAAACTGTATTTACACTGAGATTAGATTACACACAGGTGGACTCCATTTACTAATTAGGTGACTTCTGAAGGCAATTTTTTGCACTGGATTTTATTTAAGTGTTTCAGAGTAAAGTGGGGTGAATACTTTTGCACACCACACTTTTCAGTTTTCTAATTTTAAAAATGTTTGAAAACCTTGTATCATTTTCCTTCCACTTCACAATTATGCACCACTTTGTATTGGTCTATCACATAAAACCGTGACAAAATGTGGAAAAGTTCAAGGGGGGTGAATACTTTTGCAAGCCACTGTATATGTTTCCAACTGAGCTGTGCACTTAAAAAGGCATTTTAAAGAAAAGCATTTGTAAAAATTAAAATAGAATAAAAAAGCTTTAAAAAGCTATTCCCGCAAGACTTAGCTAGGCTAGCTCCTCAGCCTAGGCTTAAACATGTGATAGGCATCTCTACCTAATAATAGCACTTCCAGGCTACATACACTAGTATTTAGTAATGCAAAATTGGTAACTTAATAGACAGCTTGCTATATTAGCTACCTACCTCACACAGCAGTAGGATGCCGGGTTGCACCTCAGTCAGTATTAAGTCCCCACTGACGTGACCATTTGAGAGAGAGTGTGTCTAAAACTGAATACTTAAATGGATGGAATGGACTTATTTTAACGGGAATGTGTTCTTAAAACTTAAGTTTTTTATCTATCTAGCTGCTATCAATTTATTCCATAATTTACTAAATACAATGAATCTAACTGACCTAGCCTAAATTGTTAATTGAAAATAAAATCTAGAAAGTTTATTAGCCCATCGGCGGTTTGCAAAAAAGAAATGAATAAATACATTTTGAAAAAACAGAAAATATGTGCTAATGGCCATACAAAGTGTATTGAACATAAACAGGGTTTAACTTGTTGAGACCATAAAATGACTCTGGTAAAGCTTGCATGCCTTAATTGGAATCAATATTCTCCATCCAATGGCAGCGCAATGGCAGAGAGCACTTGTGTTTTACCAACCACGAGGGTACTTAAGCACGCGTTCATACCACCCAAGACTAGAGGGCAGGTTATCATGTTTTGCCAACCGGGAGTGCGCTTAAACTTATTTTAACCACCCAAGAGAGCAATTAAGTGTTTTATTTTCACCTAAGAGGACAGTTTAGTGTGTTTTGCCAATGAGGAGGGCACTTAAAGACGCCCTTTTGCCACCCAAGTGGACAGTTTATCATGTTTTAACCAGCCAAGAGGGCAGTTTAGTGTTTGTTTCACCCAAGAGGGCAGTTTAGTGTGTTTTGCCAACCAGGAGGGCACTTTAGCACGTGTTTTCTCCTCCCAAGAGGGCACTTTAGCACACATTTTTGCCTCCCAAGAGGGCACATTAGCACGCGTTTTTGCCACCCAAGAGGGTAGTTGTATTTTGCCAACCAGGTGGGACCTTTAGCAAGTGTTTTTGCCTCCCAAGAGGGCACATTAGCACGCGTTTTAGCCTCCAAAGAGGGCAGTTGTATTTTGCCAACCAGGTGGGACCTTTAGTACGCGTTTTTGCCTCCCAAGGGGTCACTTTAGCACACGTTTTTGCCTCCCAAGAGGGCACATTAGCACGCATTTTAGCCTCCCAAGAGGGCAGTGGTATTTTGCCAACCAGGTGGGACCTTTAGCACGCGTTTTTGCCTCCCAAGAGGGCAGTTTAGCACGCATTTTGGCTACCAAGAGGGCACTTTAGCGCGCATTTTTCAACAACTGGGCCACAAGGAGGGGCGACCGCATGCCCCCCCCCTGTGCACATCACTGCTGAGGCCTGTAGTTTTGTCAATATGTCATTAAGGTCCTCCTTCCTGATGTCATTAGTTTCCATTATACATTTGTGAATGAGCTCAGCAAAACGAAACCTTCTCCTCCTCAGTAAGTTCAGCTGGCGGAAGGTGAACGGGAATGTGAGATGCACATCTTGATTGGCTCGTCCTTCAGCCCAGTTCAGGATGAATTTGTGTACAAGGAATGTTTTACCAACCCCTGCAATCCCACTGGTCACCACTGTTCTTACAGGTGTGTTTTTACCAGAAGGGTGTTTGAAGATATCGTTGGGTTGAACTCTTTGCTCTGTTCCTCCTGGTTCTTTTGATGCCATCTCAGCTTGCCTGACCTCATGCTGCCTGTTGATGTTTACCGTTGTCCCATATGTGATGTAGAGCTCTATGTAGATGTCATCTAGGTGCTTTTTGTCCACCCTGTCTGTCCACCCTTCTTGTGCACACAAACCTGTTCTGGAGGTGTGATTGGAGTGTGCTCTGGTATGATTCAATGAGTTCTGGATGGTCAGGTTTCTGCCTGAGCAAATCTATGAAAAAACAAATTAACATTCAGTAATGACAAATAATCAACGTGTATATCCTCAAAAGGATTCACATGTGGCATCCAATAAAACATATTTCAAGTCCTGTCTTTTCATTCTAAGCTTGAACCAATGATCCTTGAAGACAGAGAAATAAAGGCACATTATTGTGTAATTGGAGCTATTTAGTCATAATAGTTTATTTTTTATTATGACAAATGTAAAATGTTATTTGTTCTCGTTGTTGGTTCAGATGCTAACTATGGAAAACAATATGGACAAGCAACACAGTGGACAGATTTGATTTTGATCAGTGTGCCTCACTTTAACAAGAGAAAAAAAGAAGTTGAAGCAGAAGTAGCTGTTGGCAAACCTGTTGCTATCTGATGCAAGTTTGATGGAAGTTGTAGTGACTTGTTCTTATCAAATTAAAACAAGAAAACGAACCTAAGCCACTGAGGGGCTGCTGTACTGGTACTTAGTAGTAGTTGATGCGTCGTCTTCTGGATCCAATGAATGAATGAATGAAACACTTGAGCGTCGTATGCAGTCACCAAACGTTTATTCATTCTTTGCGCTCTTAATAAGCGACCTCCGCCGAACTGTGCACACACTTACATTTACTCTGTAACTTGAATGCAAATCAAACAAAAGGCTCACATGTTTGCCACAACGCAACAAAAGACGATGAAGATGACGACGGTCAAAAACTGTGTGCTTCCCCAGTCAACAGCACACCTGCTGAGTAATTACCTGCTGTTCAATTTATCAATTTCCTGCACCCCACAGTGCAGAGTGCCACCTACTGTGGCATCCAGGTATTACACCAAAAAACAAACAAATACACACATGAACCAAAAAATGGCTCTAACAGAAGTTTTTGTGTGACAAGGTCCTTGAAGACGGAGCTGAAAATGTCTGCTCTGATTAGAGGGGGAGTTTCCAGTATTATTACATTTGGGCTCTATATTTACATTTTTTTATTTTGTAAATGATTCATACTTAAAGGGATAGTTTGGGTCGTAGTTACTTGAGGGGCGAGAGACGTGGTTCAAAGTTTTAAAATACACTTTATTTTAATATGTTCTTAAAAATCAATTAAACTCATTCACACAAAAGTAAGACAAACCTAATCAGGGCTGAGGCCGAAGTGGATGGACGACGGCTAGTGCAGGGGAGGAATCCACCAAAATAAAGAAACAAACTTAAGTCACCGGGCACACGTGGCAGACACTCTCAGTGAAGAAAAACCCACTCCAAGGGACACAGCAAGACAAGACGAGGGAGGATGCCACCACCAGGACACCAGCAACGCCACCACCGGCCTACAGCAACTGAAAAGGGAGGAAACAACAAATTAGTGGGGTTGCACACACAAAAAGAAAGAAAACCTAACAAAACCATAACAGACAGATCACGTGCCTAAAAACACAATATATCAATTAACTGCCCAATGTAACCAAAGAAAGAAATAAAGAAAACAAAACTCAATTACCTAGCCTACTTTACAATATAACTCAATTCACAAGATTTACAAAATAGATTTACATAAACAAAATCCAGAATGAACTCAAACACACACTCAAAAATAATGAAACAGGATCCACACATTCATACACTCATTCATCCAACATAAGGGGCACCAGTCCCCGGTAAAACAGATAATCGGTCCGGCCTGTGGCGTGTGGCTGACCAATTGCCCTGTACAAGCAGACGTGGCGGTGACACCTCCGATGGCCGCAGGACAACGCCGTAACGGCATGCAGCAGCAGCTATATGAACGATATGAACGTAGTAAACAATGCACAAAGCAGCAGCGGCCCAAGGAGGTTTCTACAGTAACACCTAATTAAGGAAAACCATCATTAGCATTGGCTAAGTAAGTTAAAATGATGAGGTTATGCATTAACGTATAGGCTACATACCTTTTTAGTAGCACAGACACTCACACACTCAAGAGAGGAGGGAGGGAGAAAGGACTCCAGGCAGCCGCCAGCATTTACCTGTGACCACACTAGCATTAGCCACCTAGTAGCATCAACCACAACAGAGAGAGATGACACTTACCACCGCCAAACAATCACAGCGGCGCACACGGACAGGAAGCACAAAGCAGCACACGATCGCCCTACAACACAACACAAATGCCTAAAACATAATGATCGAAAGAAAACGAGCAGCGAGGTGAAGCAGTGTGCGGCCATACCTGTCGGGCACACAACCGCCGACCCGGAAATGACGCAGGTCACAATGGGAGCGCAGAGGACGAACCGGCGGGCGGACGACCGATTTTGTACCGGCCCACCCCAATGCATAGCGGAAATGAGTGGAAACCATAGTAACCAAATGTAAACAAAAAGGGCAAGGGGGGAAACAAGACAAAATGCTTATCCTGCTACATTAAGTGTGCATTCATGGCTATGTGTTTAGTTTTATTTTGACACCTTAACTTGGTTTTTGTTAATTTGTTTTCTTTATCCCACCTGTCTTGACTTTTTGATATCCTTTTTTGTTAATTTGATTTAATTAACTATTGTAATTCATTTGTTTAGGGCAGGTGGTGTTTAATTTTTTTTGCATACAATTTGTGCTATTTGCTTCCTTTTCTTTATAGTTGGTTTATTCTGGGCAATAGATATTTTGTTTGGTTTAATCATAATTTGCCCAGTTTCCATTTTTATACTAGTTCTGTTTCACTATGTGACTATTCTCTTGTTGTTCGTTTTCTTTGCAGAGGCTGGTGGTGGTGGCGGTACTGGTGACCTGGGTGGTGGTGTCCCTTCCTCCCCTGTGTGCTGTGCTTCCCTGGGATTTTTGGTTATCCACAAAGTGTGTGTGAGTGTGTAATTGTCACGTGCCCGGGTGATTTATGATATTTTGTTTGGACCCCTTCCCTCACTAGTTTCCCCACACCAGCGGGCCTCAGGCTGAATAGTCTCTTTTACAATTTGTGGGCGCTGCATTGTTTTAATATTTAATAATAAAAGTGTATTTAATTGAACCACGTCTCATGCCTAATGAGTAACCTTACTTGCGTGTCCTGAGATTGATTGATGGAGTTAAATCTTTGGGTGAAAGTCCCAAGGTGGCGTTGTTGCAGTCCTACTACCCTTTGAACACAGGCTATTCGATATTACTGTGTCTTGTGTCCTCCCTACGCTCGCCACAAAACCTGGCGTTGTCGGAAGGATTTACTCTATAAAGGCAGAGACGTGTGTTCCTTTGTGTAATAATTGTTCTTTCTCCAATTCCTTTTTGTGTCTTAATATTGTTTTCTCTTGTAGGCACATTGGGCAGCTGTAAAAGACAAAGCAGCAGTGGTTTTCAGTGGATCTCCGTGCCGGTTCGGGTGAGGTTTCTTGCTACGGGTTTAGTGTTGGTGGTGCTATTGCACCATAGTATTTACCTGTTGTGTAGTGAGTGTTTGAGTCATGGGGGAAGAGTTACAGGAACTTAGAGCCTTGGTTGCACAGTTAAAAGCTGACAACGACCGGCTGCGGCAGGAGCAAGCTGGCACTAGTGCATCTTCTTCTGCGACATCTACTGCCCCCTCCACTTCTAATGTCCCTGTATCAGAGAGATTAGTCTTCGTACCCTGAGATAGGAAGTGTCCCATCTTTAGAGGGAGGACGGGTATAGGGCTGAGTGAGTGGATAGAAGAGGTACAAGCATGTATGAGGGCGCAGCGTTTATCCTTGTCTGACCGTGCATTTTTCCTGTTTGACCATCTAGAGGGTGAGGCTAAGGAGGAGATCAAGCATCGTTCTTGTGCAGACAGAGAGGACCCTTATAAAATACTTGCTATCTTGCAGGAACTATACGGGTGCACCGAGTCTTATGTCGCTCTGCTGGAGGCATTCTTTTCTAGGAAGCAGCAAGAGGGAGAGACTCTTCAGGAGTTCTCCCTCGCTTTGATGGTTCTCATGGAGAAGGTGAGACGGCGTGCACCTACTGGTATGCTGAATGCCGAAGCTCTTCTGAGAGACCAATTCGTTGAACATGTGTTGGAGGGTTCCCTGCGTCGTGAGTTAAAGCAGTTTGTCAGTAAACAGCCTGATTGCACTTTGTTCGATGTCAGGGCCGAGGCGATCCAGTGGGAGCGTGAAGGTTTGCCTGGCGGGGTGAAAGCCCGCAGTCATTCGGTCCCCTCGGTATTTGGTGTCCAGTATGGCGTTCAAGGTAGCCATCATGGTGCTGTCCGTTCACCCCCAGTGTCTGAGGTGAGTGAGATGAGAGAGATGCTAAAGCGGCAGCAAGAGCAGCTTAATCAGCTCACTGAAAGCATTGCACGATTGCAGGACTCAAACTGGCGCAGCCGTCCTTCTCGTGCAGACCCTGTAATATGCAGGCGTTGTAAACAGCCCGGCCATTTTGCGAGGGAGTGTGACGGTGTGCATGTTCCTTACTCTCAATCTTCTTCACAACCCCCATCTAATCCAGGTAGACAGTCTCGCTCCGCTTCGATGTTGGGGAAATTAGAGCCCACCGAACTGCAGAGCCACAGTTTGGGTGGGGCGGCTATTGGTTCGCAAGCTGGTTCCAGTATTCTAAATGTTCCCAAGTTAATCTCGTCTTGTCCCCACGTCGATGTGGGCATGGGTGGGGTGAAGGTCCCTTGTTTAGTGGATACCGGTTCCATGGTGTCCTGTGTGTCTGAGAGCTTCTTCCGCCGGTATTTTGAGCCTTGGGGTCAGGAGTGCCTCCAGTCATGCCACTGGTTGCAGCTTCGAGCTGCTAACGGTTTAGCTATCCCTTATATTGGCTACTTGGAGCTTGAGGTACAACTTTGTGGGAAGTTGATGCCCAATTGTGGAGTGTTGATTGTAAAGGACCCTCCTGGTGGTGTGCCTGCTCAAGTGCCTGGTGTTCTGGGTATGAACATAATTCGTAAATGCTACCAAGAGCTCTTGGACAGTATGGTGAGGCTTTGTTCTCTCAGTCCTGTGTCTCGGGGACTCCCTCATCGTGCAGGCACTGCAGCAGTGTCAACGAGCGGATGCTCAGACCCATCAGGATAGTTCAGGGAGGGCAAAGGTCAGAGGTAAGAGGGCTTGGCGAATTCCTGGTGGTGTCATGAAGATCGTGGCAGCCACATGCGCTGATAGGTATTCTGGTTCCACAGTGCTGTTTGAGCCCCCTGCTTCTGGTTTGCCTGCTGGCTTGCTTGCGTCCCCTGCCCTGGTTCAAGTGATCAGAGGTACGACTTACATACCGGTCGTTAATGTAGGCTCCACCGATGTGTTGTTGCATGCCCGCACTGTTGTTGGCACACTAGATGCCGTGAATGTCATTAGCCTCCCTTCGGGAGTCAGTGAGGTGCCCCCTTGTGTTGCCACTCTGTCAGCTCAGACAGTTGCCCCTACTGTACAGCAGCAGGTCGAGGACGTAGACCTGTCATCGTTGTCTACAGAGGAACAGCTCCGGGTGAGGTCTCTGCTTGGGCAGTACGCCCCCATCTTCTCAGCCCACGATGGAGATCTGGGCTGTACCAACTTGATCTCCCATGACATCCCCGTGGCTGATGAGATCCCGGTAAGGCAACGTTATAGGCGCATCCCACCCTCGGAATACGAGGTGGTGAGGGAACACATAAATCAACTGCTTTCGTCACAGGTAATCCAGGAGAGTAGCAGCCCTTATGCCTCCCCCATTGTGTTGGCGAGGAAAAAGGATGGTAGCCTGCGTATGTGTGTTGACTACAGACAACTCAGTAGTAAAACTAGGAAGGACGCCTTTCCTCTGCCTCGCATTGAGGAGTCCCTTGATGCGCTTTCAGGTGCCTGCTGGTTTACCACCCTGGACTTGGCCAGTGGTTACAACCAAGTGCCAGTTACTAAGTCCGACAAGCCAAAAACTGCCTTTTGTACACCATTTGGCTTGTTCGAGTGGAACAGAATGCCCCTTGGACTTTGTAACGTGCCCAGCACGTTTCAGAGGCTCATGCAGCGTATTTTTGGGGATAAACAGTGTGAGTCATTACTGCTGTACCTTGATGACATTGTTGTTTTTTCATCGACCGTGGAACAACATCTGGAGCAGTTGCGGGTTGTGCTGGACTGACTCCAAAAAGAGGGCCTCAAGGCCAAGCTCAGCAAGTGCTCCTTCTTCCAGAAGGAGGTGCATTATTTGGGCCATGTGATATCTGGAGAGGGTGTCTCCACTGAGCCCAGCAAGGTTGAGGCAGTTGCTAATTGGCCAACACCCAAGACAGTCTCTGACCTGCGGTCTTTTCTTGGCTTTGCCAGTTATTACTGGCGGTTTGTGGAAGGTTTTGCCAAGTTGGCAGCCCCTCTGCATAAGGCTGTGGCAGAGTTTGGTAACACTAAGATGGGTAAGAAGTCTAAGCATGGGGTCATCGGGCAGTGGACTGATGACTGTGAACAAGGTTTCGGAGTATTGAAGGCTAGGCTCACTACTGCACCAGTATTAGCCTATGCAGATTTTTCCCTCCCTTTTATTTTGGAGGTGGATGCGAGTCATGGTGGCTTGGGGGCAGTGCTCTCCCAAGAACAAGCGGGCAAGGTGCGGCCGATAGCTTATGCTAGCCGAGGTTTGAGGCCCACAGAAAGGAACATAGCAAACTATAGTTCCATGAAACTTGAGTTCTTGGCCCTTAAGTGGGCCATGACGGAAAAGTTTAGAGAGTACCTGTTGGGTAACAAGTGTGTTGTCTACACGGACAACAATCCTTTGAGTCACTTGTCCTCTGCTAAATTGTCTGCAGCTGAGCAGCGATGGGCCGCCCAGCTCACCTCCTTCGACTTCGATATTAAGTATCGGTCGGGGAGGAGTAACCAGAACGCTGATGCCCTGTCTCGTCGGTGCCCACCTGGCCCTGTGGATATGGAGGCTATGCTCCCGGGTACTGCCATGCCAAAGCCTCTGCAACAAGCACTGAATGTGAGAGAGCCTGAGGTAACCCAAGCTGCCATTGTTGCTCTGCCACAGCACACTACCCCTGAGATCTGTACCCTTCAGCAGGCTGATTTGGTTATTCTAGAGCTGCTGAAATTTTGGAAGAAAAAGCAGCGACCTAACTATGAGGAGCGGGCACAGCTGTTGCGGTCTGCCCTGATCCTGCTCCGTCAGTGGGACCGCCTGGTTGAGAGGGACGGAGTCCTGTACCACCAGGTGTTCCGCTCAGATGGTGCAGAACCTGCGCTCCAGTTGCTGCTGCAACCCGGGATCAGCGTGCCTCCACAGTGGCCAAGGTGTTGGTGTCCGAGTGGTTTTATAAGTTTGGGGTCCCCTCTCGGTTACATTCTGACCAGGGCTGTAACTTTGAGAGCTCCCTTATACAGCAACTTTGCAGTCTGTGCGGCATTGTGAAATCGTGCACCACCCCGTACCATCCTGAGGGGAATGGTCAGTGTGAGCGGTTCAATCGGACACTCCACAACTTACTGCGTACACTGCCTGTCTCCCGAAAGGGGGACTGGAACTCGTGTTTGCCTCAGGTCCTTTACTGTTGTAACACGACTCTCCATCAGACTACTGGAGAGTCTCCTTTTTTTCTGATGTTTGGCCAGGAACCTCGACTGCCACTAGACTTTCTATTGGGTAGAGTTGAGAGTCCTGTTAATGGTTCTGTCCATGAGTGGGTCCAGGAACATCAGGCCCGACTACAGGTGGCATTTGAAGGTGCAAGGGAACGCTTGCAACAGGCTGCAGGCCGCCGAAAGCGAGCCCATGACCAGCATGTTAAAGATCTTCCGCTGAGGGAAGGGCAGTGGGTACTCTTGCGGGACTTCAGTGCAAGAGGGCCTCACAAAACTCGGGATAGGTGGAGCTCAGTGAGGTATCAAATGTTAAGGGCACCTGCAGAAGGTGGCTCGGTGTATACAATCGTGCCAGTGGACAACCCGACCAAGGTCAGGCAAGTCCACTGCAAGATGTTGAAAGCTGTGGTTGGCGCAGAGCCACCCAGTTGTGCGTCCTCTCATGACCCACCACCTGTGGAAGAACCACCTGCTGAGAATGACTGTTCATTTGATTATGATCTGTTGGTCCTAAGGCAACAACCCCTGGTGACCTCTGCGGCCAGGCCCGCTACCAGCTCAACTGCTGTGACTCTGACTCCACCCCAAATACCAGTCCTGCCATCTGACTCCGACCCCCCGGTGTGTGTCCCTTTAACAGCTCCACACACTGGAGCATTGAACTTTGTGGCTGCCCCCCCAGTCAGCTGTCCTGGTCCTAGCAACATCGCCCCACGCCGGACCACACGTTCAACTGCTGGTCACCACTCTAACGTGTATCACATCCCACGGCCAGTTGGACAGGCGGAGGCTGCTGGTCCTCCTGCGCCCGTTTCCAATGCAGTTTCTGCTCTATTTAGACCCTAGTTCTAGCCTGTGTTTCTTGCTTTGTTTTGTCCATCGTCGGGACGACGATTCAAGTAGCGGGGGTAGAAGGTAGCAGCAGGATGCTTTCATATCTGGTCATTAATTGAGTGCCAATGGTAGCCACCCATTGTAGGCGGAACGGAGTATAAATAGGGCAGCTCTTCCCGGTGCTTTCTCTTTGCGCTCCTGTCTGATGCGTCACTTCCGGTCCGGAAGTTTTGGCTCTCGGCAGGTAGGATTGTACGCTGCTTGTCCTTACCACATTGCCAGGTGTTGACCCTTTTGTTCTTATAGCACATGTATGTTTTGCTGCAGAGCGGCTGAGCTGACGTGCCCTGCTTGGAGTGTGCTGGTCCCGTTGTGTTGCGGTGGTAAGTGTCCTCTCTGTCTGCATGGTCTTGGTCGATACATTTTTAAGCTAACGTTAGCATGGTTGCAGGTAAATGCCGGTAGCCGCATGTGTCTTTCCCTCTCTCACCGCCGTGTGTGTGTATCTGATCCGGCCTAAAGGTATGTTGTAGTTTTACTGCGGCACTTGAAACCGGTATGGTAGGCTCATTTTAATAGTGTTAATTTTGTGCTTTTTAGATGAGATACAGCCATTGGGCCGAACGATCCATGTGACATAAGAAAAGTCACGATCAGCTGACCACTGCTGCTTTGTCTGCTGTTTTGCTGCTGCTTTGTCTGTTGCTTTGTCGCCGCTCTGTCGCAGCTTTGCCACTGCTGTCGGCTGCTGTGTCGCAGCTTTGGCCGCTGCATTGCCGCTGCTTTGCAGCTGTTCGCTGCCAAGTCACTGCTATCTTAAGTGTGCCTTCATGGCTATGTGTTTAGTTTCATTTTGACACCTTAACTTGGTTTTTGTTAATTTGTTTTCTTTATCCCACCTGTCTTGACTTTTTGATATCCTTTTGGTTAATTTGATTTAATTAACTATTGTAATTCATTTGTTTAGGGCAGGTGGTGTTTAATTTTGTTTGCATACAATTTGTGCCATTTGCTTTCTTTTCTTTATAGTTGGTTTATTCTGGGCAATAGATATTTTGTTTGGTTTAATCATAATTTGCCCAGCTTTCATTTTTATACTAGTTCTGTTTCACTATGTGACTATTCTCTTGTTGTTCGTTTTCTTTGCAGAGGCCGGTGGTGGTGGCGGTACTGGTGACCTGGGTGGTGGTGTCCCTTCCTCCCCTGTGTGCTGTGCTTCCCTGGGATTTTCGGTTATTCACAAAGTGTGAGTGTGTGATTGTCACGTGCCCGGGTGATTTATGATATTTTGTTTGGACCCCTTCCCTCACTAGTTTCCCCACACCAGCGGGCCTCAGGCTGAATAGTCTCTTTTACAATTTATGGGCGCTGCATTGTTTAACAATAAAAGTGTATTTAATTGAACCACGTCTCATGCCTAATGAGTAACCTTACTTGCGTGTCCTGAGATTGATTGATGGAGTTAAATCTTTGGGTGAAAGTCCCAAGGTGGCGTTGTTGCAGTCCTACTACCCTTTGAACACAGGCTATTCGATATTACTGTGTCTTGTGTCCTCCCTACGCTCGCCACAGATGGTTGCATAGTTGGCTAGTAAGTCAGGCATGGTAATATCTGCAGCTTATATTAGAACAGATGAACGCATTTTAGTCACACACAGGAGTGGTATTGATCTGATTAAACATAGGCTTCTTCCAGAAGTGTCGATGCTATTCCTTTAGCATTATATAGTGCAGAACCAGACTGTTATGCTTTAACATTTCTTAACATTTCATAAAATTAAAATAATCAAATTGAAAATTGTGCCGCCTTGGTGAATATATGAGCTCACAGTGTGCTTTGTAGTTATCGTCACATCTTTCTTTGCCTCCCCGCAGCCTCAGGCCCACTTCCTCAAACTACTGCCATTCTTGTCCACCTGATGCACTCGAATTTTCCCTTCTTTCTCCATCCCCTGACCTTCCCCACCCACCTGCTCAGCTGTCTCCACTGTGCTCATCATTCCTCTAGCTGTTTAACTATCCTAGTTTTGTTCACCCCCTGACAGTACATCCTAGTTGCCTTGTTGATTTTTGCTTTCTGTTTTTTGTATTTCTGACTCTATTTGAGCACTTAAATCATCCCTCTTCCTTTTATGGCTGCATCTGGATCCTCACGCTGGTTCCACTCACACACACAGAATGTGCTGAGCATTAATGAACCCAGCAGATGGAAATAGTTTATACGGGTCTATATGAGGCGACATTTTTGCCCTGGAAATATGCCTCCAATGGTGAAGTCGCGAGGGCAGCCTTGTCAATCACACGGCAGTAAGTGTCTTCAAAGCCTTGGTTGGACCAATTGCAACTGGGGTAGGCAAATGATTTTATTAAAAAAAGTATTATTCCCAGTGTGCTAGCCTTGAGCCTTCGCTCCAGCCTGCTAGCTTTCAGTCTTCTAGCTACCAGCCTTCGCTCTGACCTGCTAGCCTTCAGTCTGCACCTCACCATGCTACAACGCCACAAACTGCAAGCATCAAAACCTCAGTCAGGATGCATGTAATATGGATAGAGAGTATTTCTGAAACTATGCTGAAACTTAAAAACCTATCAGTGTAAACATAGCCTCTGTCTGCTGCTGCTGGTGGGAGTCTGAAGAAGTCTGAAATTTCCTCAACATCTTGCACAATTACTGTACTTAAAGATTAAGAAAGAATCAAGAAAGTCCCAAGGACATCATGTTATTTAAACCAGACCTTAATTTGTGGTCAGATTCTCAGATTAAATAACTTACATTTGGGTCCTGAGCCAATGTTGGACAAACCCTGCACTAGATCATTCCTGTTGATCTTTGTCAACACTTTCTTGACCACCTTCACGGACTGCTCACTGTAAGTCTGCACTATCAGCTCTAGTGTGTCGAGCCTGTCAGCCTTCTCAAGATGGCTCTTTGGGATGGCTGGAACGTCTTCGAGGATTTCACCTTGCTGCAGAACCCACTTGAAGATCCTGAGCTCTTCATCTCCAAGATCCTCCAGTGTTTCCAAAAGCAGCTTCGTAACAGCTGCCATCACTGGCTCCTGGTAAATGAGAGCATGGACATGCACATGATTATAGAGGGTCAGGGGCTCATAGTCAGAAAAGGGCAGTACGTGCGCGCGCACAGCGTGCACCAAAACATTTTCCAGGCCTTAATAACACAATATGTAGATTAATTGATGTAAAATTAATAAATAAAGTACTTATAGAAAGCTAACTACTTAGCTGTGTATCCTGTGTAGCTGTGAGTGATATGCAATTGTTGCCAACATGAGTTTATTCACATTATCATAATACTGAGGTTTGGAAGACATGCAATTCAGCTGCAATTCTTAAAAAACCAATGAAACACTAGTTTATTAATAGGCTATTTATTGGAGGGCAAGTGCAAACTAGAAATACAGGCTACACAAATAAAAATGTGACAAAACCAAGAAATGACTACTGTGACTGTTAGTAGGAACAACAATGTTTACAACAGCAATGTCGCAGTAAACTCAATATTTGGAAGAAGTTGAAGATTTGTGGCAAAATAAACAGCGACACAGACAGCTGTCAGATTAGATTATTAAATCTCATTAACAAGCAGTTAGTTTAACAAGCACAAATGGACACTCTTCTGAAATATGACTCATATTTAAGCAAGTTGATTATGTGGAAGATGAATTTTTAGCCCCCACAAGGAAGTTATGTTCATGGAATTATAATTTATAACTCACAAAGGTTCAAGTCGCTCCACTGTCAAGTCTCATCTACATGCATGGTGGAGTTCTTACGTTGGCCGGGAGGTGCAAACCAAAATTACAAAATGTGAAACACTTTTACGAAGCTTGAGACAAATTTACATTTTGGAAAACATTTTTACATATCATAAAACAAAATTACATTACCGAAACAAATTTACATTTCAGAAAACAAATTAACATGTTACAAAACACTTTTACAAACACAGAAACACATTTATGTTACAGAAAATAAATTTACATGATACAAAACACTTTTACAAACGCCGAGACAAATTTACAAGTGGTGAAACACTTTTACAAGTCCCAAAACAAATTTACAAATAACATCAATCGGAAAAGGAATGTACCAACTCCGGGGTTGAACCGGAAGTGATAACCCGGCAGCGGCCAATTCGAGTTGTTGGCTGTGTCCCAATTCAGGGTCTGCACACTTCGAGTGCGCATTTGAAGTGCGATTACGTCACTTTGCCGCGGCGAAGGGTGTCCCAGTTCAAAGTGTTCTCATAATGCACCCCACAAATGCGCACTCCTTTTACCTGTTTTTGGAATGTGCACCGCTACTACACTTCGTGGTCTCATATATCCTAAGATTCATTGCGCACCCGAAGAGAAGAAATAAATAAATAACCTCAAGTGGCGCAGATCTCGTATTTAAATGCAAGTATTGGGTATATACTTTACTCCTTTGAACATCCAACGCCAGATATGTTAAACTTCAAGGTAAAATACGTTAGTGATGCTCAGCTAAATGCCTTTGGAAGTAAAACCTTAAAGGCTTCACTTTCAAACGTTAGATGTTCAGAGGTTGACTTGTATTTTATACCTTATTGTGACTGTGGAGATATTAGAGACTTGTTTTACATAAATGGACCAAGAGGAACAGATTCAGATCAGGCTGTGATCCCTGCTTTATTTCTAGACTGTAATGTAAAATCTAGTTAAACGTCTAAATGAAGAGCTAAGTTTGTGATTATCGTGTGTGTATGTGTACATACATACATACATACATACATACATACATACATACATACATACATACACACATACACACACACACACACCAAAGATTAAAACACTGTATTGCAGTTATGGTTACGGTGTGCACTGAAATACTCACTTCTCTTTCTAGTTTCTGGATTTCCAGGTCCAGTTTCCCCGAGTGTCCCACGTTTGAGCTCAAGCTCCAGCTCCATTTCTTGGAGCTATCTCTTCTTGAATTTGATTTTAATGTCTGCCAGCTCTATCTGTTCCTCCGGGTGCTTTGCATAGTCTTCTGACAGTTTGTGAAGTATGTAAAAGAAATGTCAATTAGCATAGCAGGTTTTGTGCATAATGTAGATTTACTTTAGCCAATACTCACAATGGGCCTCATTCACCAATATCTTCTTAAGAATCTTCTTAGATTCTTTCTTAAGTTGTTCTTAAGAGGATCCTTAAGAAAACCCTACGTCAGATTCACCAACTTGTTCGTAAACCTCAGAATTGTTCGCAGCTGTGTTCTTACATTGATGAAAGCCACAGGAGCAATATATATGCCATTGTTTTGCGGGCCTTGGATGGAGAAATGCCACGTATAAATAGGCTGGGGGGGTTACTAATTGATGGCATGTTTCCAATTTACTTGAATTTTTCAGTAATCATTTTATCATTGGCACATGTAATTTATTTTAGAGTTTAAATTCTTTGTAAATTACCAAAAATATGAAATAAATAAATAAATGAATAAATATGACAGAATTATCACTGTAATATTGCATTTTATTGAACTACACAAGAGAAGAAAACACAACCATGCCAACATTTCGGCACTGAAATGTGCGTAAGAGTACTCCTGAGTGTTCGTAGGATTTGTTCTTGCCTAAGAAAAAATCCTACATAAGAAAAAATTCATGAATGCCACAATCTTCGTAAAATCTTCGTAAGTGGAACTTAAGAACACATTTGTTCGTAAGAACGGTTCATGAATGAGGCCCAATGTTACCAGGCTGCTTAGGAGACTGTGCAGCATTTGGGTCCTGTTACACATATATTTTCTATTAGCACCACATCACTGACTTCATACTTTATGGACTAAATAAGCAGAATAAAACTGAATTGAATTTGAAATTAAAATCCATAAAATTGACATACCGCAAGCCTTCTGGAGTCCAGTGACATGGTCTCATCTGCAGAAGTGCATTCTGCAGCTGCAGATGTGCCTTCCCCCTACCATATACATACATACATACATACATACATACATACATACATACATACATACATACATGTATTGAGAGAACTTGAATTAAGATTTCACAGGACATACCAAACCTGTGATTTGAATACAATGTACTAACCGGATCATCTTCTGGCGCCAAGAGTGTAACTGTGTTCCCAGACACTGTGAGGAGTCAGACAGTATAATATATTTATTTGACTGTGTTCCATGTGCAGTAGTACTGCAATATGTAACTTGGATGAAGCGGACACTGGCCTCCCTTTATTTAAATGGAGTGCCAGCTCCTCCGCTGGGGTCGTATCCTGGTTTGGTGGGCCGCCCCCTGTGCCATTTAACTGCTACAATCATACAGACATTCAACATGTCAACAGACACCTAATCTATTCACCTCATTTGTTCACTGTTATCTAAAGTCACCAGCCAGCAAAATGTTTTTGTATTTAATTTTAACTTGCTGCCAGGTCATTTTATAGCCAGACAAGTTTGTTCTTTATGAAGGAGAGAAAGATAAAATAGATACAAACATAACATGAGAAATATAGATTAAACGACACACGTTGTGGATAATTGTTTGCACTTAATCATACTCTACATTTCCTGAGTAACATGCAAAGTGTACAACAGTTGATTAGTGGACTTTAAAGGTATCTCCTTTAGTCCTTTAATTGTGGCCTAAATATGACAGTTCCAGTGGAGCACTGTTTATTAATTGTACAGTTTTGAACTACTTACGCATTAAGCCGGTCCGCTATTGTCTGTCAGGCTTTCTCTCGTTCTTTAATTATGGCACTGGTGATGCCTTTTTTTTTTATAATGTCTTTCACCTCTTCACAGACCTCCGTCAGGAGCTGTTGTTCAGCAGCCGTGAGATATGAAGCGCGACTCTTATCCACGTTCCCATCGGTGATTCTGTGAGCGATCGCGAGGTCCATTTAAGTATGCCGTGAACACGCACTTATCCAGACTATCTACACCTGGCTTGACATAGCCGCGCCTTTTCATCCTGGCTTGGCAAACGTGCAACCAATTAAGCCAGGATGCGCCGAGCAGACTAGATCAAGCCGCGCTTGCTCAGTTATCCTGGATTTCTTTATCCTACTTTTGTGCAATACCCCTCTGATGTGAACACCGTGTAAACATTACATCATGTCCACGATTACAGCGTACGAGTGTACCTCATTAAAATATTTTATGCACTGCTGCAGCATATCTGGTCCGTCGATCTGGTCCATGCCCCTTAAAAACTCTAAAGACGGACCACACGAAGAACAAAACCGCGATAACGGGCAAAACCTCACTGACATCTTGAACTCACCCTGAACGCCATCAACAACAACAACAACTCGAATTGGCCGTTGCCGGGTTATCACTTCCGGTTCAATCCCGGAGTTGGTACATTCCCTTTCCGGTTGATGTTATTTGTAAATTTGTTTTGGGACTTGTAAAAGTGTTTCACCACTTGTAAATTTGTCTCGGCGTTTGTAAAAGTGTTTTGTATCATGTAAATTTGTTTTCTGAAATGTAAATTTGTTTTATGAAATGTAAATTTGTTTTCTGAAATGTAAATTTGTTTTCTGAAATGTAAATTTGTTTTCTGAAATGTAAATTTGTTTTATGAAATGTAAATTTGTTTTATGAAATGTAAATTTGTATTGGCGTTTGTAAGAGTGTTTTGTATCATGTTAATTTGTTTTCTGAAATGTAAATTTGTTTTCTGAAATGTAAATTTGTTTTCTGAAATGTAAATTTGTTTCGGTAATGTAATTTTATTTTATGATATGTAAAAATGTTTTCCAAAATGTAAATTTGTCTCAAGCTTCGTAAAAGTGTTTCACATTTTGTAATTTTGGTTTGCACCTCCCGGCCACCGTATGTGTTCTCCATGAGGCAGCGGCTTCTCTCTCTCTCTCTCTCTCTCTCTCTCTCTCTCTCTCCGTCCGACCGTTCGTAGAGAGAGAGAGAGCAGAGCCGCAGCGAACAGAGAAGCGGCTTTATAGGCTCAACACACACACACAACACCATATAACGCACGAAATGCGTACGATAGACAACAGTGGCGTTTTTATAAAGCCGTTTTTTTGATATCCCTTTGCACAACTGGATTTTATTTATTCATTTAAAAAACACACAAAAAGGGCACTTTTTAATACGAGGTAAAAAGGGCAGGGGCTCAAGCTCCCCTTGGGCCTTATGTGTGCACGTGCCTGAATGAGAGGGTGTTTTTGACTCAAACAACAAGGTGATTGGAAAGGAATCATCTCACAGCACAGCATTGGACTCAGTGTTTTCAATATGTCAGTCATGTTTATCATTCCATTACATTGTAATATGCAATATCAGTAATATCAACCATATGTTAAATGAGTCTAAAAGGTTATTTTTTGCTGGCATATGTTTACAGGAGATTTTCAACTGTCAACAGGATTTTTGCACCCTATTGACAGCTTTTTGACATAAAACCTTTGACTTCAAAAGTGACACTATTGTCCATACCTGTTACACAGTTAGCTCAAAGGTTAGCTGTGAGAGACTTCCAGGGGTTTCATTTTCCTGAAGAATTTGTTAATTGGGAAAATCAACTAAACTTGAATGCTTTGGTATCATCTATTACAAAAATCATTCATGAGTGGCTTTGTGCGTTTTTTGAACCGCCAACCTTAATGTTAAAACTACGCTTGTGTTTTTTTCTTGGTAGCTTGTTATCTATTTAATAAACACCTGCACCGAAATAACAAGCTACATTATATATTCATACTGTGTGCTGTGTCTGCTCAGTCGCACAGGAACCATTTCAACTTGCAGAATGCATTTGTGTTATTCATCCATTATTTGCATCCGTATTCATTGATTGTGAAATCATCCTTTAATATCCCAGAATGTGACTATGGTTTCTGTTGAACAGTGGCAACTGTTGTAAAACTTCACATGTGTAAAACAGATCATGAAAAGAAACATTTTTCTAATAAATAAATAAGCTGTTTGTGGTCCTTGCATTCACCTACGATCAGGCTTAAACATTTTAACTACATGTTGAATCAGAAGACAAAATCTAAAATTTCAGAGTAAAACACTAGAGTTTGATATGTTACAGTAACTGTTATCACTGTGGTATGGAACTCAACTGATGTTCTGATGTATGACATCAGTTCAATCGTCCAATCACTAACTGATGTCCAGTAAGGGGCCTATCAGCTGGTAAAAAGACTTCTGTCTGTCTGTCTTCTGTCTCTTCTGTGTGCTATCGCTCATCGCTCCTTAGAGATCCCCCCTCAACCCTCAGAGCATCAATAACAGGTTTGCTTATAGGTTGCTCACTTGTGCGTGGCCTTTATTTACTGACAACTGTGGAGTCAAAACGAGCAGAGCCAGGACTGCAGTTGTAATGGAAAAAAGCCCCCCCTGGCCCCAGTGGTCCTAGTCACATAAAATATGCGTAATTTGTTGCAAATTTGGTAGTAGAATCTCTGGTTGGTTCCTTAAAATAGTAAATGCTGAGGTGGTAATTTGTATGGCAGTGTGATGCATCAACTTATTACAACTGCTTAGTTGAATATAGGGAAGTAAAATAAAAGTAACTCAAGCCACTCCAATGTAATATATTTCCACTGTCAACTGTCACAATATGCCTTTGCACTTGTACCAACTCCATAAGTCATACTCTACATATCTGTCGTTGCCACAGTCTACTGTGTTTTTAGATGTATCTGATTTCGCTGTCACGTCCTCTTCACTTTTCAAGGGTGTAACTGGAAAGGTGACACTGTGCAAGTCTGAGGTGGGGAAAAGGGAAGTTAGCTAAGGTTCCCTGACTCAAACCTTCCAGGCAACATTTCCTTGGATGCTGGAGTCTGGCCGCATTTAGTATGATTGGCAGGTACCTCATACTTTCATTATCTATCTCAAATATTTAATTTCTGTATATTATTATCTTGCTGGCAGCAGTATATGGAAGGGAGAAAATGAAGCCTGGGAGGCTGTGCTCAGGGCACAACAATTCCATCTACAGTTTATCTCTCTCTTTTTGTCCACTAGATGGTTGTCTAAATACTTCACAGTGTAGTACCTACTTGGCTTACAGTGTACTCTTCCTCTACATTCCTTGTTCAGACATTTAGTTGCCCTGATTGAAAGCAACATAATGTAACTTTGTGACCTTATAATATCAGCATCAGAGTCATGTTGATGGTTCAGTGTGGTGTAACAGGGTGAATGGTGTCTCTGTCTGTTTCTGCCCCATGTAACTTCAGTGAGAGGGAATGATGGATAAGATATCTGCAACACAACGGTTAGTGCTTTATTGGAACATTAGTGGCATTTTGGTGGTACTAGAATTAAAATGAATCTGCTAGAGATACACAAAATCCCAGAAACAAGTGAATGACATTGACATGCATGTTTCTTATCTTCATAGGCAGAGACTACAGATGTAGACTGCGTACTTGACAGATTAAGACAAAACTGCACCTAAAATTCAAATGATGGGTCGTACACATTGTTTGGTAAACCTGGATAGAAGGCCCATCAGTCACTTGTGGCCAAGCAGACTGTGCAGGTTGCTCTGGCACATTCCTGAAGGGAGGGAGGGAGGGAGTAAAAGATGGAGAATAGACGTGTGAGTGAGAGAGAGAGAACCAGTCTGTTTGGGTCTCGGCCCTGTCTGAGGTGACATCATATAGATATGAATGTGATAGAACACATTGTTCTTACTGTAAATCAATACCATCTGTTAATTTGGTTTGGTCAGGTTGTCAATGGTTCCCATAGCTCCTCTGTTTGCAGACTCACTAGAAGTGTTAGCTGTAGATATAACACATATCATTTTATACTGGATATACATCTCATACAGGAGTGTAATGTCACTCCCAGGCGTGTTGTGTTTCTGTTGTGGCCCTGCACATAACAAGTAATTTCCCTCATAACCTGGATTACAAATTAAGGAAATTCATAAACATAATATCAATTAAAGCAGATGCAAGACATGTTGTTGTAGAAATGTCTGATGTGCATTCAGTGTTTGAGCAGTGAATTCCACACATAGACAGTAGTTGGGTGGATTGGTACATACAAAGATGTACATTTTCGTGTGTGAACACACATCAATAAAATCTAACAGTAATAGCTATAAGCCCATCAAAATTGTTTGGACTGTACATCATATTATTTGTACTAAGACAAACTCAAAGGCATCAAACTACTCAGGCAGGTGTTTCTGAAACTGATGCGTGAGAGCAAATAGTCAAAACAGGGTAAATCAGGTTTCCCTGAGTCTTCTTTTTCCTGGGATCGTTTTTCATTGCTTGTTTCCCTCATGTCTTACAAGAAAGGGACTAAAGCCCAAAGAAAAAAGACACAAGTGCAGGAAACGAGGAGACGAGAAATGAGAATATAAGAAGAGTCATGTTGGCACAGCTACTCTCCATTTGATAGCATCAGTCACTGTCCTGCTGACTGTGGCCATTGATTAAACATAGCAGGAAAATCTCTGTGGGATGGACCTCAGTCACAGCTGGGTACTACATCGATACCATATCATCATCATGACACTATATATCATTATAGATTTTGGATATTGTTATGATGTGATATGTCTTAACTGTTTTGTTTTTTCCTTCCATTAAAGGCTGCATTACAGTTAAGTGATGTCAATTCAATCAATTTATGTACTTAGCTCACTTCTTGTTCTAATACTTGCCTTTCCCAGATTGTTGCTAAATAATCATCAGTAATGTGGATATAATGACAAAGTGGAGTCATTATATCCACATTACTGATGATTATTTACCAACAATCTCATTGTGTCATTGTGTGAGGAAGCTGCCCTCGTAAAGGTAACAAAATTACAATTTTTTTAGCTGCTGTCACAGAGGAGGGCACAATCTTAATTATGTAAAATTGAAGTGCAACTTTTAACACAGTACACAGGAAAAAGGGAGAAAAAGACTCCCGCACACTGTCCACTTCACTTGCAAATTAAAGCTGCAAGCAGCGTTGAACGGGCCCTTGCAGTCCATGCGCGTTGGGGCGTGCTGTTGTCGATGCATGCTGCCGTCGGGGCATGCTCAAGCAACACCTTCTGCTGAGGAAGTCGTTGCTTTATAATTCAGTGGCCTGCTATTGCCAGTGTGAAATAACGTACGCTGAAGTCAGAAAAACTGTGTGAACTGCTGCATGATTCCCCGGACAAAGACTAAGTCGATGGTCCACCTCTGGAGCTGGCTGAAGAGAATGTGCACACGAGGCATGATGCAATGAAATAGTTTCAGGAAGAAGCTGAAAGCATCATCCTCCAGTAGCCTCACAAACCTTCCAGCTTCTCGCACAGTAGTAGGCTCAAACTCCCCTGATGGTTTCAAAACACTGGGTGATGTCACCTTTGTGCTAAAACAGTGTTCACTGCACAGATATGGAAGTTCCATCTTACTCTGTTTGCTCTTGGGAGTCTGTGTGCCACCACTCTGTCACACACACTGGTTCTCTTGGGAGATCTTGAAAAAAATCCAGAGAATCCAGCCAGGTCAGAGAAGAACTGATTAACTGATGGGATGTGAGATGTCACCTGCTGCATGATGGAAGCTGAAGAGGAAGAAATTGCAGCTCATGGGGGAGTTGCTGTTGTGCTTGTCCCTCTGGGGCTTTAACAGCCAAAAGTGTAGGTCTGAAATAAGACCATCAGCTGAAAGCCAACAACATTTCCTACATTTCTATGCATATATTGTCTATGTCTTCCATCTGCTCTCCACTGTAGCGATGATGTCACGCATCTTGCGTAGCTTACGCAATACACACCCATTATAAAATCAGAAGACGGCCTAAAAATACTTAAAACTAAAACTTGGATGATTTGAAAACCGTACAAGATTTTTGAAAACTGAATACATGCCCAATAGTTGAGGTCTTCTGACTCTTTAAAAGTTAGAATGGTGTGTCTAGATCAAAGTATGAGGGACAAGGAGAGGTTGAAGTTCGATGAGTTTTGAAGAGGACTTGAAGATTTCCCCATTTAATCCCATTGACACTAATTAGACTGCCACCAGAGCGCCGCCTATTGGCCGATTTGCACCAAATTGTACACAAAGCCTCGTCAGGCCATACCACACAATGAGGAACATTTATGTGATAATCAGACAGTATTTTGTAAAGATATGCAAGATTGTCTGTTTTCAACACAATATGCAGGAATTTGTCATTTTATATTTCGGGCAGTTTATGGACTATCAGAATTCTTTTGGTAACTTTTAGTCAGGAGGGTCCACAGATGCTACATGCGAAGTTTGGTGCAAATTGGTGATATCGTCTAGGAGGAGTTCGAAAAAATAGGTTTTTAATTTGTCATAATTTTGTGAATTGAAATTTATTGCAAAGTGGGCGTGGCCAACACCACACAATTTAGCTGTATTGAGGGAACATGTAGATATAAGGTTTAACAATGTGCGACACATTATGTGGGAGTTATGGGCCAAAAACTCTTTCACGTGTAAAATAGCGGAAAATAGCGCCACCTGCTGATGATTTTTGGTGTGTGAGTCACAGGGGCCATTCTATAGCACCTCTATGAATTTCATTTCCACAAGTGTTATGGTGTGGGCACAGGGCCAAATATAAAATTAAACTGGCACCAGAGCGCCACCAAGTGGCGGATAGGTAAACCCTTTATCAGCTGTCCTCAGGACGGCACTGACAATAAATGTAGAAAGTTTCGAATTAATCTGATGAACCGTTGTGGAGATATAAAATACTTCAATTTAAAGAGTGCCACCTTGTGGTCATCACCTAAAATTTTGCACAGGGCCTCAGGGGCTCATGGGGAAGTAGTATCCTGAGTTTCATGTCATTAGACCTGACCACTGTGGAAATATCCAACACTTCCTGTTTTGAACCAAATCTGCAGGAAGTTGTTATTTAATAACTTTGAAATTATTTGTCCTAATTAGAATCCTTTAATAACGTTTTCGTCAGGAGGGTCCACAGATGCTGTGCGCCAAATTTCGTGCAAATCGGTGAAATCGCCTGGGAGGAGTTCGAAAAAGTAGGTTTTCGACATTTTGCGAAAACGGAGGCGGAAATGGGCGTGGTCTATACCACGAGATTCAGCACAATTCACTGAACGCATGGATGTAAGGTTTTTGAATGTGCGAAAAAGTATATGGGAGTTATTAGCCAAAACGCACTTTCCTTAATAACAGCGCCATCTAGTGGTGGAAATTCAGGACGACAATAGATTAATAAAATTTTTCGCCAGGTGTGACTTATATTCCAAGTTTGGTGAATTTTGGGGTATGTTTAGGCAGTGAAAAATGTGATCATTTTGGACAAAGGAAAAAAAAATAAGTAGGAAGAATAATAATAATCATTACGATTACAATAGGGACCTTGCAGGTTCCCTGCTCGGGCCCTAATTAAGTTAAATGACAACGGCGTTTCAGTACTTAGACCTTCATCTGGTTATCTGATTATATTTAGATTATCTCACAAAATATTCTATTGCATTCTATATTGAACAGCAAAACAAAATAGTAACACAAAATCTCTTGATATACTTTCTTATATGCAGAACGTAGGTCACTGGTGGACACAGGTTTTAGTTGAGACACATGAAAGGTGGGGTGGACCGGTAGGGATGCAGGCAACTTTAGGCGGACAGCGGAGGGGTTGATTATTCTTTCCACCTCGAAAGGGCCGACAAAACGTGGAGCCAGCTTGTGGGACTCCGCCTGTAGAGGAAGATCACGAGAGGAAAGCCAAACCTTTTGTCCGGGTTGGTAGAGAGGAGCGGGGAGGCGGTGGAGATCTGCAAGTCGCTGGCTCCGCCGAGTTGAACGCGTAATCGCCTCTCGGGCCATCCTCCAAACCTCCTTGCACCGGGCGACGTAAGCTTGGATGGAGGGAACAGCAACCTCTCGTTCCTGCGCAGAGAGGAGGGGTAGTTGGTAACCATAGGCAGCCATGAAAGGAGTCATACCGGTGGCGGTGCAGGAGAGTGAATTGTGCGCGTACTCCACCCAAGGGAGGTAGGAGGACCAGGAAGAGGGATTACGCGCCGTGACGCAGCGGAGAGCAGTCTCTAAATCCTGGTTCGCTCTCTCGGTCTGTCCATTGGACTACGGATGGTATCCGGACGTCAAGCTGCAAGTAGTACCAAAAGCCCTGCAAAATGCCCGCCAGACCTGGGACGTAAACTGCGGGCCCCAATCCGAGACAATGTCAGTGGGAAGTCCATGCAGCCTGAAAACGTGGAGAGCTAAAAGGTCTGCTGTTTCAGCGGCGGACGGGAGTTTGGTTAGCGGAATGTAGTGAACCATTTTCGAGAAATGGTCCACAATCGTGAGGATAGTCATGTGGCCATTGGAGGATGGGAGCCCGGTGACAAAATCCACTGCAATGTGTGACCAGGGGCGACTCGGAACGGGCAGGGGTAACAGGAGGCCTGCGGGGGGACGATGAGATGGCTTACTCCTCGCACACACCATGCAAGCTGCCACAAACTCATTGACATCTCTGGCTTGGCCCGGCCACCAGAAATGCAGCCGGAGGAACCGTAACATCTGCTGGGCTCCAGGGTGACAGCTAAGCTTGGACGAGTGCCCCCACTGGAGAACCTGGAAACGAACCTCCTCAGGGACGAACAGGCGATTTAGGAGGGCTGGTGACGGGATCAGGATGAGTGCGTTGGGGCGGCTCCTACGATCCGGGGGAAAGGCACGATGGGTTCGGGGTCGAGAGAGGTGTCGCCACTCTTGTAAGGCTAATACCACCACCAGCAGCTCTCGATTACCTACGTCATAATTTCGCTCGGCAGGGGTGAGCCGCCGAGAGAAGTTTGTGAGTGGCATCGCTGCGCTGAGAGAGGATGGCCCCCACACCGGAGTCGGAGGCGTCCACCTCCACCACGAACTGGCGAGCCGAGTCTGGGTGTAGAAGAACGGGAGCATGCGTGAAAAGCCACTTGAGTCTCCGGAAGGCTGCCTCCGCAGCGGGAGCCCAAAGGAAAGGTGTGCAGGGGGAAGTGAGTTGAGTGAGGGGGGTGGCGACATGGCTGAAGTCGCGGATGAATCTCTGGTAAAAGTTGGCGAATCCCAGGAAGCGTTGCAGCTGCCTGCGGGTGGTCGGTGTGGGCCACTCCTCCACCGCTCGGATCTTGGCTGGGTCCGGCTGAAGCTGCGATGAGCGATGATGAGCGATGACGAAACCCAGAAAATTGATTTTAGGAACATGAAACTCACATTTTTCGGGTTTGACGTATAACTTATTGTTGAGCAGCCTCTTCAGTACCAACCTCACATGCTCTATGTGCCTCTCCAGCGTCTCAGAAAAAATAAGGATGTCATCTAAATAGACGAATACAAAATGATTGAGCATGTCTCTCAAAATGTCATTGATCAATGCCTGAAAAACGGCAGGAGCGTTCGAAAGTCCAAAAGGCATTACCAGGTATCCAAAATGACCCAGGGGAGGGTTAAATGCCGTCTTCCACTCATCTCCCTCCTTAATGCGGACTAGGTGATATGCATTGCGCAGATCGAGCTTGGAGAAGACGCCGGCATGGCACAGTGGCTCGAAGGAGGGGTCGATCAATGGAAGTGGGTATTTATTCTTTATAGTGATCTCATTTACACCTCTGTAATCAATGCAGGGTCTCAGTGTCCTTCTTTCCCACGAAGAAAAATCCTGCCCCGAGGGGGTACGAGGAGGAGCGAATGGGACCCAAGGCCTTGGAGCTGTTAATGTACTCCTCCATCGCCTCCCTCTCGGGGCACGACAGATTGTAGAGACGACTGGATGGAAGAGGGGCGCCGGGAAGGAGGTCGATCCCGCAGTCGTATGGGCGGTGAGAGAGTAGTGAAAGAGCTCTCTCCTTACAAAAAACGGGAGCCAAATCGTGGTAAACTTGGGGCACAGAGGAGAAGTCCAGAGGTGGGGGAGCGGCCGGGCTTTCTCTCCTCTCAGATGAGATGGAAACAGTGGGTGTGGCAGAAGGGGCTCCAGCTGGAAATGGTAGCTGCGATCCAATCTATGTGAGGGTTGTGGAGTCACAGCCAGGGGAGCCCCAGCACTACAGGTAAACAGGGAGACGGTATAACGAAAAGCTGAATTATCTCCCGATGATTGCCAGAGATAACGAGGGTGATAGGAAGTGTGCGGTGAGTGATTTCGGCCAGCCTTCGCCCATCTAAGGCGTTCACTGTCCTGGGGCTGTGGAGGGCTTCCACAGGGATGCGGGCTTGTTTGACCAGGGAGGAGTCAATTAAATTGTCATCGGCGTATGAGTCCACAAACACCTGGACGGGTAGGGTAACCTGAGGCCACTGGAGAGACGCTGGGAGATTTATATGGACAAAAGGACTGGGGCAGGAGGATGTGTGATCTCTTTGGCATTGTCGTTCTTCAGGCGTTAGGCGAGACCTCCCCAGCTGCATTGGTTCCTCCGGCAACGCCGGGGGAGCTCTGGGGACCCCGGAGGGACGTGGGGCGCTTGGGGGAGCCGGCAAGGGATGTGGGGACTGGCTGGGGGAGGAGCTAGCTGACCTGCGGCTGAGGGAATTTCTCTCTCTCAAACGATTATCCAGGCGAATAGCCAATGAAATGAGCAGCTCCAAGGAGACTGGCTCCTCCTGGGTCGCTAACTCGTCCTGTAAATTATCAGTATACCCCTGTCTGAAGAGGCTTACGAGCGCAGGCTCGTTCCAGCCCGTCTCTGCCGCTAGAATGCGGAATTCAATAGAATACTCTGCAGCTGACTGAGATCCCTGTCTCAAGGTGAAAATCCTGCTAGCTGCCACTGAGCCCTGCACCGGGTGGTCAAAAACCTTCTTCATTTCTTCTACGAAGGAGGCGTGAGAGACTAGGATAATAGAATCCCCCTCCCATAACGCGGTAGCCCACTGAGCTGCTCTTCCTCTTAAGAGGTTCATAGTATAAGCAATATGGGACTTATCAGAAGCATAACTAAGGGGCTGCAAATCAAAGACGTGGGAACACTGGGGCAAAAAACTACTACAGGAACCTGTGTCACCTGAATAATGTTCTGGTGGAGGAACGAACGGCTCCTTAGTTGGAGGAGAAGGGGACTGGACCGTACCAGCGGCGGGGGGGTTACTCACAGCGACTGTAGAGGGAGGGGAAGGGCCCTGTGGTGGTGTGGAGAGAGCTGAGACTTGTTGGCCCAACTGGGAGACGTTGGTTGTAAGCGTCTAGAGAGCCTCCATGATCTGCTGAAGCACCTGGTCGTGCCTCCCCACGATGGCTCCTTGAGCGCTTAATGCCTGAGCGATGGAAGCTGGGTCCGCTGGGTCCATTCTGAGGCCAGATGATTCTGTTGCACTTGGTGTAACGAGTGGGACCCAAAAGCGGACACAACGCAGAGATTGAAGAGGACTTTTTATTAGGCACTGGCAGAGTCACTGTGGTCGAGGTCAGAACAGGAGAGGGTTGGTGCCGAGCTTTCGAGATGGAGGCGAGGCGCGGAGGCGCACGCCGGCACTTGGAGGGTAGCAGGGCATGTGGATGACAGCAGAGGTGCCAGCAAGTTCTGAGCGGGGTTTGGCCGAACGTCAGTGGCTGACAGTCATCATCACCCACTGAGCCCTCTCACATTGTACCATTGTGATTTAAAAGGCCACCAATTACAAAAGTGTGCAATAAAGATAGCACGTCCCCTCAGAGTTTGTGTAAGGCTGGATTTTGTTGTTGCAACTGTTGTTGCTGGTCAATGCATGTGTCTCCATGTCCTGTTTATTACTTTCTTATTAACACTGCCCAGTTAGGCAAACCCAAGATGTTTAGTTACATTTGGGCAGCATTTATTTTCTCCGGGCCACTGTTTGTGCGTTTCTTTCAGTCCTGACGCTGTTATTTGCACTTCTGTTTTCCTAGCTCAGCTTCCTCAAAATAGCTAGCCTGCAAACTTTGTTTCAGTTCTCAGAGTCTGAACATAACTAGGTTACAGACACATGGTGCAGTAAACAAAGACATTTTTAAGCTTGACACAGGAGTGTATGTCAGACACTGAACTACCTGGTTAGCATTCAGCCTTGGTAGCTGCTGCTTGGGCAAAACATACTTGACTGCATGTTCCAGAGTCACAGTGATCAGCCGTAAGACGCTGAGGATCTTGTTTGTGATGGCACCAGAAACATGTTGTAGAATTCACCGCCAGATTCCACAACTGACACATGACCTTGTTTTTGTGCAGAAGGAAAGGTTATAGAGGTGGCTGTTGTGTCATGCTCTCAGGGCTGTATCTCAGCTCCTGCTCTCTCTCTGGTGTACTGGTCGGACCACATACCTCTCATGGTTGTTCTAAACTCCTTCCTCTGTCTCAGTGACTCAGCATATCGGAGTAATGAAATCAGCTGTGATGTATTGTTGCAAAGACATGTTAGTGTGGATGTCCACCAAAGAGAGGCAGACGGGGACAGTTGAAGGGTGAAGGAGCTGTTAGTTAAATAATCCATTGTCCTTGCTGCTGGAATTAATCTTTTGCAAATATATTTAGTTCCCATTGTTTCTAGTTGAGTGATCACACGGAGTATGTTGGAATTCATAGCAGTGAAGCTTTATCAAAGGTGCCAGTGGTGACAACACCTACCACAGCATGCCCAGTAATTGCGTATGTTGCATAACATTGTATTCTTAGAAATCATTCAAGGACCGCACTTGTAGTTTTTGTTGTTCAATGTAATCCTGAGTATGTTTTTGGCCCTGTTTTTGCCTGACTGAAGCAGAAACCTGCCAGCACAATTAGATTATGTGTACCATGAAACAAATTCAGGGTCTTTATTGATTGTTTCCTTCATCAAGTTTCTTAAGTTCAAGTTCAGTTCTTGAGTAAATTCTATCTCTAACTAGTCTACAATCTGACACCAAAATTTCTACTACTAAAAAATGTTGTCTCCTTGATGATCAATTATCCATCCATCCATCCATTTTCATCCGCTTATCCGGTGCCGGGTCGCGGGGGCAGCTGCCTGAGCAGGGACACCCAGACCTCCCTCTCCCCGGATACTGCCTCCAGCTCTTCCGGGAGGACCCCAAGGCGTTCCCAGGCCAGCTGGGCGACATAGTCACACCAGCGTGTCCTGGGTCTTCCTCGGGGTCTCCTCCCGGAGGGACATGCCAGGAACACCTCCCGAGGGAGGCGTCCCGGGGGCATCCGAAACAGATGCCCGAGCCACCTCAGCTGGCTCCTCTCGATGTGGAGGAGCAGCGGCTCTACTCTGAGCTCCTCCCGGGTGACAGAGCTCTTCACCCTATCTCTAAGGGAGCGCCCTGCCACCCTGCGGAGGAAACTCATTTCGGCCGCTTGTATCCGGGATATCAGGCCGGAGATCAATGATCGACTTTGTGGTCGTGTCATCTGACCTCCGGCCATATGTCTTGGACACTCGGGTGAAGAGAGGGGCTGAGCTGTCAACTGATCACCACCTGGTGGTGAGTTGGATCCGCTGATCAATTATTGGCCCTGAAAAAACAATATCGGTTAATGTCCAGATATCCATGTTTACCATTCAGGCCTCCGCAGGTGAATGAATTGTGATGCTCGCAGTTTCGAAAAATTGCATTTTAAAAAATACCACAGCAATGTCATTGAAATCAGTCAAATGGATATCTAAAAAATGTAACTTTGCATGGTAAAATACCATTAAAGGGATATTCCGGTGTAAGTTTAATCCATGGTCTAACACACTGTGAAACTGTGTTAGATTCCCTCTCGAGAGATCAAGTTAGCAGACCGCTAATTTACGGAGTTTTATCAACCTCAGAAACGACCGCATGACAACAATACACTGCAGTAAATGGATCCAAATATAAACCGCCACCAAAAAGCCACAAATAATGCTCAGAACAGCACCAAACTTCAGCAACAGTACAAATAGGGTGTTAGCACATAGTCTGGGGCATCTAACCTCTGCTAGCTTAGCTGGATTTCTATTGGGAAGCTAAAAACAGATGTCAACTCTCCTCCATCAGCTTCCGGGTCGGGGAAGTCCCGACGCGACGATTACCAAGTGCGGTTAGCAGAGATGGGACCAAGTCACATATGTGCAAGTCTCAAGTAAGTCTCAAGTCTTAACCTTCAAGTCTCAAGTAGTTCCCAAGTCATTTTTTCTTGGGCAAGTCAAGTCAAGTCAAGTCAAGTCACAGGTTATATCAAGTCGGGTCAAGTCAAGTCCTGTACTAGGTCAAGTCAAGTCCAAGTCAAGTCACCTTATTATTGCAATTTAACCCGTAGAATCTGATCTTAATAAAGTGAAAAGACAAGATATAAGTAACTGTCAGTATATATATATATACATATACATATATATGTATATATGTGAGCATATATATTTATATATTTTAAATTAATGTATTAATTTATATTCAAACTGAAATCATGAACTGAATAACACTCAAGTCATTCAAGTCATTGTGTCTCAAGTCAAGTCAAGTCTCGAGTCATTAACTTCCAAGTCCGAGTCAAGTCTCAAGTCTTTTATTTTTTTTCAAGTCAAGTCACAAGTCATCAAAACAGCGACTCGAGTCGACTCAAGTCCAAGTCACAGTGACTCGAGTCCCCATCTCTGGCGGCTAGTAATTCTCATTTCCCTTCTTTTCCCTGTCCGCTCTCGATAATAACCAGGGCCGCTGGAAGTCATTTTGAACAGGGGGTGCTGTGAAAAAATGGACAAAAAACCAATGAGCCTATAGACCTATTTAAAATACATTTTAAAAATAAATAAACAGATTGAGATTCACTACTTTATTGTCATATACACTTCAGTGCACACAGCCAGGGTCTGTAACACACAGACATCATCAGTTCTCAAATGAATATGCGCTATTAATTAAACTTCACAATAATGCCATAACAATGCAATAGATTTGGTCAGCTGGCATGAACCTGTCACTGCACCATCTACGTTTATGTCACACACGACTCTATTAGCTCCAAAATCCTTTTACGCACACCACAAGGAAATATTATCTAACTATTTAAGCACGTTATTGAACAGCTCTCCACATCCATTACGCAAAGATCACACAAACAAAATAACACTTTCCGACTCCATCTCAAACCTTTTTACGCACACCACAAGGAAATCATCTCCGACTATTCAAACGTTATTTAACAGGTCTCCACATCCATTAGGCACAGAACACACAATCAAAACAACACTCTCCATCTCCATCCCCACCGCCTTGCAAAAATACTCTAGTGTGACGTTAAACTGCATGAATATATGAAGGTGCGCGGCGGCACTATGCTCTTACTTTGAGCTGCAGGCAGGGTGCCCCGGTTACAGGGGTCAAAATGTCGAGGTGCGCTCTTGGGTCGTGGAGATAAAGTCTCTCATGAGGGGACGAATGTCAAGGGAGTTCAGAATGTCTGTGTGCGCATGCATCAGCGAAAGGTGTGTGAGTCTTTTCTAGGACATGGTGCTGCGTACCCATGTCTTCAAAAGACGCAAGGCGGAGAAGGTGCGCTCGGATGAGGCCATGGACATGGATAGGCACAGGCATAACTCGATAAGTTTTTCTGTCTCTGAAAACATGGCTCTTGTTTGTGGCTGGAGCTTTGTCAAACATGATGCTACATCTTGGACTGTGACACACTTAGACCCTCTGTCTTTTGTGACATCGGCAAGCTGCTTGGCGATGCTTGGCCCAAGCATTTTGAGCTGGAGTTCAGGGCGGTCTGCGTCAACTTTTGTCCAATCACGCGAGGTTGGGTTGCGGGTGCTGGGGCTGGACCTGTCGGTGCAACTGCAGGCAGAGGCGGGCGGACAGTCTCTTCACTCCAGCTTCTCTCCGTTGTCGAGGTTGCGGTACTTGTGTTCTTCTTCACTGGTGCTGGTTTTCCCAAAAAATCCGAAATGCGTTTCTGTGCCTTGTTTCCTCCTCGTTTCTGTCAATAGACTATGTAAATTTACTAGTCTGCTGCTGCCATGGATGTATATGCTGCAAGGAGCGAACGGGAAACCTCTTTACTTGGCGGCCGACCACTAGCCTGCCTGACGTTGACAACATAACTTCCATGAACCTGTGTTGATTAGGCCTAAAAATAATTAAATTAAAATCCAAAATACATGTAATAGCCTACGTGTGTCAAAATCATTCCCCAAAATATTCATAAGGAATTTATAAATTGTGCAAAAATATTTTTAATACATTTTTTAAAAATTACCCTCTCGCCACTTCCCGCGGTGATGATAATAACTGTTATATACTGGCAGGTAAGACACATATGAACTTTGAGTGCTTTTCCATTGAGTCATAATCTCACATTTTCATCCATGAGCCGTGGAACTACTGCACTCGGTAATCGAGTTGTAGGGACTTCCCGTCAACTGGTAGCTGCTGCAGAAGAGTGGTAAATTTTGTCAGCTTTTCAGTAGAAATCCAGCTAAGCTAGTGGAGTTTTAATGACTTACTTGAGCCTTGAAGGTTAAGACTTGCACATATGTGACTTGGTCCCATCTCTGCTAACCGCACTCGGTAATCGTCGCGTCGGGACTTCCCCGACCTGGAAGCTGATGGAGGAGAGTTGACATCTGTTTTTAGCTTCCCAATAGAAATCCAGCTAAACTAGCGGAGGTTAGATGCCCCAGACTATGTGCTGAGACCTTATTTGTACTGTTGCTGAAATCTGGTGCTGTTCTGAGCATTATTTGTGGCTTTTTGCTGGCGGTTTATATTTGGATCCGTTTACTGCAGTGTATCGTTGTCGTGCGGTCGTTTCTGAGGTTGATAAAACTCCGTAAATTAGCGGTCTGCTAACTTGATCTCTCGAGAGGGAGTCTAACACAGTTTCACGGTGTGTTAGACCATGGATTAAATTTACACCGGAATATCCTTTTAAAGGTAAAAAAAAAACAAAAAACAGACAACCCATGGGTTTATTTGTAATTAAAGCACACCAAACTCTGTTATCAGTGCCATTATAACAGCTTCACATCATCATTGAAAGTAGCACATCTTAAAGTGAAACTCTCCCCAAAAAGCAGCCGAGGCTTTATTTGTGATTGAATATGTGTCAAACCTTCGTGTAAAAGCATAATTACGACAAAAGAGGCACTTTTAAGATTTACCGTAGTTTGGTTTTTTTCAATGGGGTGCAGGGGCACTTTTACGCTAGCATCAAAATTGCTATTTTACACTAAGTAAGGCTCGACACAACATTAACTTTGCTTGTAGTATCACCAGGGTCTCTACACATGAACACGAGCATTGAGAACATTGTTTGTGTACACAGAGTTTACTAAAAAGAAAGATTTTGAACTATTCACGTTAGTAGCTTTATCTCCGGCGCGCTGCTGTCATGGCAGACAAAAGTGTCGATCCTACGACCTAACAGGCAGGAGAGTAATGGTGGACCTCCTACCTGTTAGGTCGCATTCAGCAGGAAGGAAGGACCCTGCGATACCCTGCGATACCTCTCCTTCACACACTTAGACACCCTAAGTGTGTGAAGGATAGGTATCGCAGGGTCCTTCCTTCCTGCTGCTGTCAGACTATACAACCAGCACTGCTCCATATAGACCTCACCCTGTACTCTGCACTGTGCAATAACTCTGTACAAACTCATTTCATCACCCATATTTATTATACATATTTAAAATCTGTATATAAAAATGACTGTCCATTCTTGCACTATATCATGTAAATATGTATATATGTCGATTTGATTCTATTTTCTTTCCTTTTTAATTATATTGTCTATTATATATTGTCTATTTTGCTATTGCTCTTGTTCTTGTAATATTCTGCTGCTGCGACAAACAAATTTCTCCGTCTGCGGGACATTAAAGGATTTCTGATTCCGATTCTGATTCTGAAATAAAGCCTTGGTTGCTTTTTGGCGAGAGTTTCACTTTAAAGAGAGAGAGATACAAGAGATATAACCAATTCACTTCTATAACTTACGAGCAGGAATAAAAACGGCATGTCAGAGCCATCAGAGGTCCCTCATATGGGTGTATATCACACAGCCTCTTAAGGCTTGGTGCCAACAATACACCAACTCTTAGGACATTGTTTTGACAATGTTTTGTACAGTGAGTCTGTAACCAAGATATGTCACCACACGATGATGATGTGTAGTGCAAGGTATGCAGGGAATGTTTTAGCCCACATCATTACAGAGACCTGTCTCCACCACAAACTCCCGGAAAAGCTGCTGCACTTGACAAGCGAACTGTATTCCAAGCCGACAGAGCGCAGGATTTCAGCGGGAAAAGGAGAGGTGGATTCAGTGTTGACATCATTAGCCCCATTCACATTGCCATTTGCATGCGGGGATCCTGCGCCAATTCTCCACACCCTCCTCTGTGTGAAAGTTTCAGATGCGGAGAAGGGGAAAATTTCGCTCTGGTGCTGATCCGCCTCTGGAGGTAGTATCAGGGCTGCATTATTGGTGAACCACCCCAGTGTGAACGGATAATCCAGAGACGCGGAGCGGGGGGGTGTCGGTCTGACAGTTTCTGAGGTTGCTGTTATAATGACACATTATAACAGCATCCATATGATTATAAACTGTCTGCGGGTTTAGATTGATGGGGGGGACGCCGGGAAACACTGACGTCATCAAAATGACGTGTACCGTCACGGCTCTTTAGGAGCCGCAGCGCCGGCTTTCTGTGTGAAACACGGCATGACGGCGGAGATGCATCGCTCTGTGTGAATTACCATCGGCTGAGAATTGGCGAACCACTGCTCCAGAGTTAATGCAGAGATGCTGTGTAAAAAGGGCTAGTAATGCTTGGTGCTCACATGCTCCTTTCCTGTATGTCTATGGTATGTCCTATGTGTGTGCTCTGTGGACTTTCCTCATCAGCAGCATGTTTTTTTTCACCCTGTGTTTTGGATTTTTCACTTGAGATTCCCTCTTAACTAAAACAGGAGAGCTGCGAATGGAGGAGGCTTGTTTTTCAATGACACAGCCTCTAAAAATGTCCCATACAAATGTGATACTGAACGAAATGCACTTAAAAAGGCCTAAATTTAAGAGGAAACGCTCATGATCATTGGAGGGACATAATACCAGGGCTAATTCCGTTTTATGGTATCAGCCCTGGTATTGTCCCTCCACTGATAAAAAAAAAACATAAAACGGTATCAACCCTCCCTCTGTGCTTCTCTGCAGAGTGCCGGTACCAGTGTAGAGGGGGAGTTTGAGGGGAGATTATCCACTTGTTAATCAATCACAGATGGTGTTGTTCTCTCACACAGATGAAAAAATTTAAATAAGAACCATTGAAATGGGTCCTTTACATTTAGCAGACACTTTTTTTCCAAAGCGAATTACAGTACTTACCCATGCAGGGTGCCGACCAGCACATCAGGAGCAGTTTGCGGCTCAGTATCTTGCCCGAGAACACCTCGACGTGCAGACCAGGGGAATCTAACCACCATGTTTAGAGCCAGTGCCTATTCAGTGCTTTGCTGAGCTGCTGCTGCTCACTACCGTGTTTGTCCACACAGACAGTGTTGCTCCTGCCTATGTATGATGACGTGATTTTCCTTTACCCTGCTGAAAGAGGCCATTAGGCCATTATTCGTCTATGTGTGTGTGGGAGAGTGAGAGAGACAAAGGGCTGTATCTCATGCTCGGCACAAAGCACAGTGAAGTGCAAGTGTCATTGCTAGTTTCAGACCGAAGCAGTCGTCATTTTCACATCCAGCGCCCACGTTGTGTAAATAGCAAATGTACTTATGCTCACGTGTGCGCCCCTGGGTTTGTTCATACACTGTGGTTTTATGATTTGAGAGGCTGCTTTCAGTTATGTTAAATCTTTGTACTATAAAATATCATGGCACATTTAATCAGCAAAACTAAAAGCTGTCACTCTCTAAAGGAAACGAGTCAGGAGTTAAAAAAAAATTATTAAGTTCATCAGCTGGTCCTTGCGTGCAAACGCCCATGTTAATGTAGAGATACACATATTGTTTCTGCTGCTGGAGGATTGCTGCAGGTGATGTCATTAATATCCGCCTCATTAAGGATGGATTTAATCCTCTAATTTCACAAGTTATTGCTCAGAATGATTGCTCCCTCCTGATCCACAGACTGCGATCAACACACAGAGGGACAGCAGCACAGATATTAGTGTATTTTTTCATATGCAGTCAAACAGAACTGTTAGTAGGACAGATGATTGTGAAATTGCAGGGAAGAGGGTCAAGCAGCCGAAGACCACATCCCTTTCCCTCAGTGTTAGGGTTAGGGTTTGAGTGGAGTGCTACTGTGTAATATGTGTTAGGGATGTGCATCTTCAACACTGAGGCGATACGATATGCATCTAGATACACTGCCAATGATACGATACATTAAAGATTCATATAAAACAACCACCGATAAGATACGATACGATTCTCCCACCTACTGCGATACAGTGCGATACAGTACAATTTGGTTTAACACAATGCGATACGATGCGATGCAGAAGAATATTGTACAATGGAATACAAAGTGGTGCAGATAGTTCATGTTCATTCTTTATTTCTACAGTGTGCTTCACACTTTCAACAGGGACAATGGGAAACTAAACTCTAAGCAGTGCTGCCTTTTGGCAGTTATAAGCTGCTGAATGAATGCAAAGGTTGTACAGATTGACACACATGTTGTCACTGCCCACGACTTGTTTGAAATGGGTCTATATCTCTAACTTTCCTCCTCCTTTTTTTCTTTACATCTTTAAGCTCCATGTTGCACTTAAGATACACAATCAGTGATGCCAGTAATGTGTTACCTTAATCTGACCACTACGAGTAAACTAACGCATTAATATTTCCAAACCATTAATCAGATTTAAGTACTTATTCAAGTCACTTTGCCTTACTATTATTTTTGTCACTTTCCTTCGAAAAAAAAAAATATTTTGGCTTTCTTTTTGCGTCTCGGTGAGTGACGTCATGTATGCGAAAAGTCACGTTTTCAGCACAAGGACAACTCACGTGTAACAACGCTGCAAGACAAACACTAACATTGTGTTAGCAGCAGTACCTCCGCTGGTGCTAACCACTGGAGCCGAAGGAGACCTCTCTGTCACATTAACGCCATGTCGCTGCTTCAGGTGAGAGCTTAGATTGGTTGTGCTCCCTGTGTGTTTAATCGCGGCACGGCACATTTTACAGATGGCATTTCTCAAGCTGACCATCTCTTTATAAAAGCCGAAGTGTCCACAAACACCAGACTTGTAAGTGACCGGCGAGTGTATCTCTTCTTCATCCATGCTTACTTTGTCTCTGATCGGCTCAGATTTCCAGCCTGCTGTTTGGTGCTCTGCTGACCCCACCTCCAACCCGCGTGAGACGTGACTCTGGCTGAATTGGCCGATCGCGGCCGTGGTGATGAGAACGGAAACAAGCACTTGGTCCTACTTCTAAATTTGTTTATTTAAAGTATAGAGATTTTATACACGATACATCTCGAGTTCATCCGGATTTTTTAACTGATGCACACTTCTGTCATCGATGCAATCACATCGTAAATGTTCATACGAATGTACCGATACGAATCGGTGAATCTCACCATCCCTAATATGTGTCAGGCCGTTGTGCACCTGGCTCTTAAAGGGAATGGGAGACAATACTGGGATTGGTTTCATTGGTTTGATTTATGTTCCGCCCAGTGGCGGTTCTAGCTTGCATGACGCCCTTGGCGAACTTCACCTTCAGTTTAAGGCAGCCTATATGGGGTCAGGGCGATCTGCTGAGATGAGATAAGCCCAGAAGCGGCTGTTACAGCTCGGGTTCGTGTGGGCACTCATGCCACCCCTCCACAAATGCTGCCCTGGGCGGCTGCCTATATTGCCCTTATGAGAAACAGCCCCTGGTTCCGCCCAAGACATACCCATAGCAAAATGGACTTGGACACATCCTAAAAGCACTAGCGTGCTGTACTTGAGAACATGCACTATCGACCGTCTAAATCAGTTGATCACACTTCTTAATATTGTTTGAAAAATTTAAACCTGGCTTCATAAACTGCATTCCTGAGGGTGAGAAATCACCTCCTACTTGTAGCGGATTCATGGTACTGTTCAATTCTGAGCATCCTAAACCTAAGCTCCGCCTTGGACACCACTGATCACGCACTCCTCTTAAACCGTCTGAAAGTCAACATTGGCATCGCCAGTCAGTGCTCCAGCTCCTATTTAACAGAAAAACAGTTCTCATCTCCAGCTATGTGCCACTGTGGCATCCCTCAAGGCTCAACTTTAGACCACATCCTGTCCGCCATACACGATCCCCCTGGGTGATATCATACGGAATCACAACATTCAATTCCATTCATATGCAGATGAAACACAACTATATCTTCCTATCAAACCACATGACCAAACCTCCCTCCAAACCCTTCACAACCACTTAGCAGATATACAAAAACTCTCCTCTTTGCCCCCTCCATGTCAGGACCCAGTATCACCTCGATGTTCCACTTCCCTCCAAAACAAAAAACTCAGCCACAAACCTTTGTGCTTTATTGACTCACAATGTATTAGTAGTGGAAATACACTTTGAAAAAAGGTTGTCCAGTCGGGGTTTCATCAGCAGCACAATCTTGCAAAAATTAAGTCATTGCTGTCCCATTTATTTAATCTCGCCTTGACTACTGCATCTCCCTGTATGCATGCCTTCCTCAGAAATACCTCTATTCCCTTACAAAATGCCACAGCCCACCTTTAACAGTTTTAAAATGTGTAATTTTAGCATTTTTACGTAGGTTATCTGTGTCTTTTAGAATTTATTTCAAAATTATTTTAATTACTATTAAGGCCTGGTTTGGTTTGGTACCGCCTTCCATTTCAGAGCTGCTTTCTCCCTATGCCCAAATGCGCTACCTAAGATCATCACATAAAACCTTTTTATCATTTCCAAAATTGCACCTTTACATAAAGCTGCTTTTAACACCTGATTTAGATGATTTCAGCTTTTTTAAAATCCAGATTTTACTTCTTTTATTGCCTTGTGTTACACTGTCTGCTGTTAATATTTGTATTCCATTACCACTTCAATTAATTTATTTTTTGTGACTTATTGTTTGTTGATAAGTTGCATGTAAAGCACTTTGTAAATCTGTTTTCAAAGTTGCTATATAAATCATTATAGTCGGTTATAGTCATCATTATTACTATAAATAAATCACCTTGAACCTTGATCTTATTGTAAACTTCAGGTTATTATTTTTATTATTATTTTATTTATGTTCTTTTTGTTACTGGATTCTGTTTATTTGGACATTGTGAGGCATTTTGTAACTGTGTTCAAAGGTGCTATACAACAGTCTCCTTCTTCTTCTTATTATTATGATTATTATGATTATTTATCAGCCTTTGATACAGACACAATACTTGTTAGTACATACAACCAGTGCTGTTTTAGCTCGGCAAGTGAATTGCTGACAAAAACAACTAGAGACAGTGACCTGTTCCCTCTTCCTGTGACCTACTTCCGTTGCCCTTGCTCAGGCAAAATCTGCCAAAAGACAAACAAAGCATACCGACCTGTTTTTGTGGTAGTTCTACTGCACACACACACACACACACACACACACACACACACACACACACACACACACACTCACACACACACACACACTCATTGCCAGACTTATCCCTAAACCTTCCTTCTCTTGACTTTGTATAATTGCTTTGTGGACTGAACCTTTTTTTTTTTACATTCCAAGAAAAACCTGTTCTGCAAAAGGAAATGTTACAGTTGATCATGTTTAAAAGTGTGATTTATGCTTCTATGAACTGCAAAGACAGTTTTTTCCCACCTTTACTGTTTGATGGTTGATGATAATTAAATACGATTTGGGCAGTTATTTTTCTAGATAAGTAGATCTGCTGGCAGTGAATCTGCTAGAGTTCCTTGTGATGACAGAGCTGGCAGGCCTGTTGGGTCAGGTTGAGAGGGTATGCTCTACTTTCAGCCCCGCCCAGATACCTGCTGGCTTTGATATGCACCAGTCTGACAAGCACACCATCAGTCAGGTGTGGCACTGCTCTCAGTGGAACACAGATAAGAGCAGAAGGGACTTTTTTACAGGACATTTTGAAGCTAAAGTAATGTGCAGAGGAAATCTCTTTTACGGTGTGACTCTGCTGTAACACGGGAACTTTGAGGGGTTTTTATATTTTGATTTATTTATTCTTTTTACAGCTCTGCAGTTATTCCTGAAGGAAAGTTAAAGGAATTGCTTTCTGGACTACTGAGGGAGCAGCTCGTTAGACATCAGACCAACACAGGTGTGTTTAATTTGTTATTATGTCACTCAGGCTTTCCTGTTATAGGTGTTGCTTTCTATTGACAACTCATGGTTTTACTTGTTGTTCATACATTGTAATCAGTGTTACCTCTTCTTGTCGTTGCGTGCTCTTTTCCATTCAAATCCAGGTGAGGAGTGGGGGCTATGGTGAAAATCAGTATATGTTAACATATGATGTGAGAGAACATTTTAAACAGCATTTACTTCCCTAATTAACAGTTCCCTAATTCAATCTCAGAGCTATGACAAGGGAAGCTACTAGAAGGACAGTATAAATGGTATTGTAAAACCTCCTGAAGGTTGACAAATTTATGTAATGCATTTTTTTTTTTTTTCTTTTCATCCGTGTGTTCCTTGAATACACCATCATGTGATAATGGCTGCCACCAGAATCTGGTCAGGCTTCTCAAAATGTTTGACTGGAATTTCAACATGGAGCACTTCCTCTTATGTCAGTTTTCAGCGGTTGGATGAGAAAAAGGAATGCCAGCGATTGGAGAGGGGGTGTGTTGTGTTTTAGTTTTTTTTTTTTTTTTTTAAGAGGAGCTAGAGGAGCCTCTACATATTCAATGGGCCATTTGTTCACTGGTTTCATCCTAATTATGCATTTCATTGTCTGACTGACCTAATGATCGAGCAACTTTAAGACTACATCAACACTGATATAAGGTGATGGCAGTTTTCACTGCACTTGTATGAATGTGCATAGCTATAATTTAGTCAAGCCTGATGTTATATACCATAACTAGCTCTTCAATTAAATGTTGGACTTTTCCGAGCCAGTAGACGCAACCAACATTTAGAACTACAGAAAATGATAATTCCTTAAGGAACATGCTTCATCCTTAGTAGGAGCCTCAATTTAAAGGAAAAGTTCACCGTCTTTTGAATGCAGGATCTTGGGGTTTCTAGAATCTTGTACTATGCTGGATGAGCTAAACAAAATCATTTTATTTTTTTATTTGTTTCTTTTCCGCCCAGCTGCTTCAGTTGTTTAGGAGAGAGGTGTAGGGCTGTTTTGCTGTGACACTCCAGAATTGTTTTGTGCACTATGACATTTTTACCTGACTTTACATCGGCAAGGGGTTGTACGGAAGAGGATTAGGGCCACATGTGAATTTTTTTTTTTTTTTTTAGTTCTGACTTTAAAGTCAGAATTCTGACTTTTTTCTCAGAATTCTGAGAATAAAGTCAGAAGTCTGCACATGTAAATTTTTTTTGAGTTCTGACTTTAATCTCAGAATTCTGACTTTTTTTTCAGAATTCTGACTTTAAAGTCAGAACTGAAAAAAAAAATTCACATGTGGCCCTAATCCTCTTCCGTAGGGTTAAGTAGATGAGAACCAAATGTTAATTTTTGGGTGAACTTTTCCTTGAAGGCATATCTTGCTCAATGATGAAGAGGAAAAATTGTCATAGAGATCTACTGTCTGTCTGTCTATCTATATCTATGTATATCTATCTCTTTATCTATCTGAGAAATGTGACGTTACACAACACTGACAAATAAATACCCTATTCTTCTCAGCCCTTACACAGATTTTCCAGTTTTGGTTGTAAACACACATTTACCTGCTTGAGCTTGTTTGTGAATGCATTGTTTTCTGTAGTGGAAATGTTAATGCCTTTCCTTTCTAGCTGCAAAAAGAATTCCAATCTGGCTTCCTTAGTTTTTAAATAAAGGTGACTTTTTAGGAAAAAGGTATGTGGAGCAATGCATGTGTCCTTGTAAACTACAAGGAACTTTATTTTTCTGTTTGTGGTGGTGCCTTTGGACAAAGCTGACGAGGGTTACACACATTTAACTTTGTTTTAGTGCTTCGATGTACCACCAGAATTCAGAGCAGCTTCTTTCCTCAGGCTGTGAGTCTCCTTGATCATCCTCAGCACATGTTTGAATTGTAGGACTCTGTGACAGGCATTTAGAATAGCTATGCCTACATTGACAGTTGTCTCACTTTTGGTAAATTGAGACTGTTTCATAACCTATTAATTAAAAGTTATTCATAGTATGCTCTTGTACACTTTGACATTTGTTTTAGGGTCTTATTCTGTTGAAACTGTCATTGTCTGGATTATTTGGTTTATCACTGTGCTGTTGACGCTTTTTCTCGACTTCCACAGTGCCGTGTACTTTGCCATGAGATACAACCAGCTCTGAAAGTCTTTAACTTCCATGCAGCGCTTTCCTCATTACGTTGCTCCAATGGACCCTCAGGTGTGTCCGCCCCCTCTGAGCAGCAGCCAGTCCATGATCAGTAGCCTTGACAAATCCCCAGCCAGCACTTTCAAACCTGGTCACTCACGGAGCAGCAGTACTGGCTCCTCCAAACATTCAAAACAGGTAACAAGACCCACAGGTACAGAATCTTTTTAAAAAATGTTTTAACTCCATTTAGTATTCCTTTTAATTTGCCAAGGTTTGAATAATGTCCATTCCAAATATCAGCATCATAAAATATTTTGCCAGAGAAAAACTTCAGCATTTCAACTTTACTTCTTCACACATACAGAACAAACCTTGGCCGGATATCATTTTGTTGTGGGTAACATCACTCCAGGGCATATAATGTTGTCCAACACTGTTAGATGTTGATACAGGATATAAGTTTCTGCCAAACTGTTATATTTTGGGGAGAAAAAAAAAAGATCATAGCAACAGCACGGACCAAACACTCTGTCAGGCATCTGGTTTGTTTTCTAGTAATGAAAGTGTTTCCTCTGTGTCAGTCTCGTAACTGGGAGGTGTTGGACGATTTGCAGCATCCGGATATGTGTTCAGTTCCCGGCTCCACTGTGGACCTCAGTATCCCTGGGATCTGCGAGGGCTACTTAATGAAGAGGAGGAAGTACCCGCTCAAAGGCTGGCACAAGGTGGGCACAGACTAGACAGCCCGTGAGCAGCTCTGTTTGCACTGATTTTCACTGTTATCGTCTATTTTATGTCTTTTTAATCTGCCGAGCTACCTAGAGCTATTTACCCTTATCAGTGACATCATGCATTTCAAACATTTGCTGGATTGTCTAACACTTCACTGTGATTGGTCCTTTTTCAGAGATACTTCCTGTTGGAGAAAGGAATTCTCAAGTACTCAAAGACGCAGCAAGATGTAAGTCATAAAAACACCACAGCTGCCAACAGTACACTGTCTCACAACATAGTGATGGCATCAGCAATGAACTCTGTTGTGTTATTCGACTGATTCATGTATGCTCTTAACATCTCTTTGTAAATGTTTGGAATGGTAAATTAAAAAAACTTGTTAAAAGACACGTGGTGGCTGTGTTTTTAGATTCAGAGAGGGAAACTCCATGGCTCTCTGGATGTCAGCCTGGCTGTCATGTCCATCAACAAGAAATCCAAACGCATAGACCTGGATGCTGGAGACAACCTCTACCACCTCAAGGTACCCTACACAACACGTCAGAGATTCCAGGACACTTGAGGTGTCTGTAGAAGGATATGACCTCACGCTCCTGAGCTGCGGACTGTCGTCTGAAAAGCTTAATTTCAGATCACTTTGTCCCTGTTCCTCTCTTTACTGAATTCCTGTTTGCTGTTTTCTCTCTCTCCTTCCTCCCTGTTAGGCAAAGAGCCATGATCTCTTCTATATCTGGCTCACCAAGCTGTGTGCCCACCGTGTGTTTAGAAAAAACGAGGCGATGAGTGTTCATCATGGGGTCCTTCATGCTCTCTCCATCGGTCAGGGCACCCTGCCAACCATGGCCTCCCTCGCCCAGAAAAACAGAGCAACTGTAAGCAAAGATTCCTGTTAATCTCACACACTTTAGCATAGAACTGTTTTTAAAAATATACACATTTGAATGAAACGACTGCAACTCCCTCCACTCAAATTTGTGTAATTCTTAAGAACCCTCTGAGTGGGTCGTTTCTGTGCGGTCAGCAAAGCACATAGATTTGTGGGAGGTGATTGATTTGATTAGTGACATCAACATAATAAAGATATTTCCTATTTATTAATTGTATTTGTTTTATACTCATTCCTCTCAACGCATGTAAAAACCCTGGTGTAACCTCTTTTGTAAAACTCATTGTCATTATATCATATTAAAATTTCTTTTTATTCATGAATTAGTTGAGTGAGTGAAAAACCATTACATAGTTTGTTACAGTATTGCCCATGATGGCAGATAATGGGAGGACATTTTCTTTTCTTTGGTTTCACTTTTTGACTTTGTGTGTGTGTGTGTGTGTGTGTGTGTAGCTTCCTCAATACGCCAGCTCAGCATCAGTGTACCAACCAGAGATGGGCAGCCCCGCCCCTGCCATCACCTCTCACCCAGGAGTGACCAACAAGGTGTCAGCCTGGCTGCAGCAGACTCATGATATTGATGCAACTTCCAACGGTCAGAATCACCTGTCTTTGTAGCCACATAGTGAATCCTGGTTCAGTCATATTTCATCAGTCAAAATGCTTGCATGCGTATGTTGACATACAGAAAAGGAACACACTGATGTGATGGTGACTTTGGTAGGATCATGTGCAAAATGTTTTTGTGTGTGATCTCGGAACCTGACCTTTTTTGTTTGGCAGACCTGGCTCGCTGTCAGGCAGAATTGACTGAACTAGCCCAGCTCATTCAGCGACTCCACTGGCTGGAAGGAGGCCTGCCAATCACAAACACAGATCTGGAGATGCGGATCAGCATGCAGGTGAGTGTTTTGGTGGCAACTGTGAGTGCGTCTGCTTCTTCATAGTATTTTTTTTTTTTTTTTTTTTTTTTTAATTTGGAAAAAAAAAAAAAGACTGAGCTGAGATCACTTGTCTTCTATTTAAACGTGATAAAATGGACCTCCTACAGGGGGCCCTGAACTGGCCTCAGAAGATTTCTGATGGTCCCTGTTGAAATGATCACAAATACAAATGAATCAAATGATCACACCATGATGGCAAGAGCATTCATTCATTTTGAAGCTAAAAACTAAAGCTTTTGTCTTTCATGTCATTACATTGTACATTTGTGATGTGTCATGAGTACAGAATTTAAACAACAAATATGTTGGTCTAAAAGCAAACATTCAGTCATCAAAAAATGTGGTGTTGTCTTTAGAGAGAAGTTATAACCCTGTTTCTGTTTTAGAATCTCTCCCTGGAGAAACCTAAGAGGAAGATCGGAAAAGCAATTGGCCATGCCAGGACATTGTCCCGTGTTGATGGGGGACTGGTAAGACTGACTTTAAGCTCTTATGCATTGTTGTGATTCATCTTAAAACATCATCTGTTGAACAAGTTAAACCTCTCAGTTTTACACCATACCAAGCCCCTCTGTCCTGTCCAGTTTACTTCCAGCCACCTGAGTACAAACAGCAGCTCCGGTCTGGGGTCGTCAGTTCAGTCCATCCCTGACTACGTTTACTCTCAGCTGTCCAACCCTCAGGTCACCTCACCTGAGGCCAAGAAGCTTCACCAGGACATCTGCACTGCTTCCCAGAGGGGTACAGAACTCGCTCACCTTGTAGTAATATAATAATAATTGAACTCATCTTGAAAGAAGACAGGGCTCAATACACTGGATCTTTCCTACTTCTGAAATAATTCCTGCAACATGAATAAAGTGGGGTCAATTCTTGCATCCCCCCCCCTTTTTTTTTTTTTAAACGGGCTCTGTGAAACTGCTGTGCTGGAAGCTGGTTGTTGGTTTATGTTGGCAAAGACATTTCTAAGCTGATGTAAGCTGCCATGGCTACATGCAAATTGTTATGTAGAGCCCCTTTTTTAATGTAGAAAATAGTTTTGTAATATAGCACTAATACGAGATGTGTTATGACATTTGTTATTAATTTTTGGAATAAACTAGAATGACAAAGTTTGTAAAAATGCCCTAAGCTGATACCTGCTGCTGTCTGCCACAGCGTCACATGACCATAAGTTTCTGTGTTATGTTGCAGTTCACGCTTCTCTTAAATCAATTCATGATGTTTTGACCCTGGAGAGAGAGCGAGTGAGGCAGGCCTGGACGGGCCCGGACCTGAGGCAGAACACCTCACACCAGCTCGCTACACTATGCAGCACACTGTCTGAGGTAACACACAAACACACACACGCGCACAGCAGCTTAACAGGAGAACATGAAATCAAAACTCAGAAATGTTGTTGACGACAACAAAGACCGACATGAATTTATAAGTGTCTTTCCCTGTCGGCTCACTTCTTTACCACCTCACCATTTCTCCCGGAGTTCTAACACTGACAAAAAGACAATGGAGGCTCAACCCTCGCTGTCTGTTGGTGAGGCACTGTGTGAAACTGTTGAGCAGGTTTGGGTTGTTTCTAAGCGAACAGACACATGTTGTCACAGGCGCGTCCTGAAGGAACACACCTCAAGTCTTTTCTCACCCTGTTTTCACACAAAGGCACAAGGCACGGCTGTTGTCACACACTGAAACTCAGACTTGCCAGTAGATTTCAGCTGTCAAACTGACAGCACTCTGTAATCCTTCCTGTGTGGTGCTGCATGAGGTTTCTTCTTGTTTGCCTGCTTGTGATCTGTCCGTGCTGCATGTGACTGTTCTCAGTTGTTGTGACTTTGGGCTTAATTTTGGTGTTTGCCTGGCAGCTGTCGTCCTGCATTGTCACTGTTGGTCAGTTCAGTTCTGCTCTCTTGTCTGCATGGAGAAGAGGGCAAGGATGGCATCAAGCCTTAGTGGTTTAGTCATGTTTGGCTGCAAGACAACAATTCAAAATGACCTGAATTACCTTTTCTTAGCCTACACTACAGTTTGGGCATATGGAGTTGGGGGGGGGGGACCCCAAAACATGGGGGTTGACCCCAAAACATGGGGGTTGACCAGGCAGCCAGGCAAAGACCTGATTGACCCATTTAAATGCCTATAGTTCATAATATGGAGCCAGAACAGTGACTTTAAAATTTGGCATCCAAAAAAAAAATTGGCATTGAAAACAAAACCAGTACTGAAAAAAGAAACATTTTCATTGAAACATTTGTATTGAAAACAGTTGTATTGGCATTGAAAAAAGAAAGTAATTCAAATAATTCAAGTCCGAAAATCTTATCATTTTATTTTATTGGGATTTTTTTGTATTTTTCAATGACAATCTTCAGATTTTTTCTTCATGTCACTTTTTTTTTAGTGACAGATTTTTTTTACCATGTCAGTTTTTTTTTCAGTGTCACTGATTTTCAGTTTCAACTTTCTGTCACTGTTTTGGCATCAAGAGGGCGGGGCCTGAGGGGAGGGGCAAGTAGAGCGTGGTTTGCATATCATTTAAGAAGGTAATGACAGCAGCCTGCGGGAAGGCGGGGCTGGACGGTCCAGCCATAATACACCATTTCAGGGCCCGTGTGCTGGCCGTCTCTGGGCAACACAGAGTCCAACTAGCTCGCGGACTTTTCTTCAAGCTCTCTCCTGATATGCCCAAGTCGCTGTGTATCTGGTTCTGTCCCGGAGCTCCCGAGCTCTGGTCTCTATATGCGTATGGAGTGTGGTAGTAGTACCAGGGCGCCGAGCACGGAGTACTAGCCACAGTTAGCACAACAGTAGAACAGCCTGTTGCTCCGAGCTGGGGCTGCAGCGCCGACAGCAGCGCTCTGGTCTGCTCCCCGAGCTCTGTGCCACCTTACCGCTATCGGAGACCGGACCTCCCAAGCTCCAGTATCTATATGCGTATGGAGTGTGGTAGTAGTACGGAGCTAACGAGCATTAGCCCCAGCTGTGTCGCTCCGAGCCGGGGCTGCCTCGCCAACAGCAGCGCTCCGTCTGCTCCCCGAGCTCTGTGCCACCGCACCGCTGCCACAAAATACAGAGACCAGACAATAAAGGAGAGTGCTTGGAGAAAAGTCAGTCAGTTATGAAAATATGTGTCTGTTACTTGATTACAGCCGTCTGTTGTACTTTACTATGAACCACAGTAGCACAATCACAGCTTACTTTACTCGCATACTGACGTGTTGAGTTTATTCGCTCTGACTCAAAGGAGTCATTGTAGGAATAGTGATATTATTCACATGAACTGAGTTTATAGGGGAGCTCCGGTCTCCGGTCTCCTGTAGCGGTACGGTGGCACAGAGCTCGGGAAGCAGACCAGAGCGCTGCTGTCGGCGCTGCAGCCCCGGCTCGGAGCGACACAGCTGGGGCTAATGCTCGTTAGCTCCGTACTACTACCACACTCGTACGCATATAGGAGCGGGGCTCGGGAGCTCCGGGACAGAACCAGATACACAGAGACTTGGGCACATCAGGAGAGAGCTTGAAGAAAAGTCCGCGAGGTAGTTGGACTCTGTGTTGCCCAGAGACAGCCGGCTACAACGGTATTGTGGCTGGACCGTCCAGCCCCGCCTTCCCGCAGGCTGCAGCCATTACCTTCTCAAATGATATGCAAACCACGCTCTACTTGCCCCTCCCCTCAGGCCCCTCCCTCTCGACGCCAAAACGATGACAGAAAGTTGAAACTGAAAATCAGTGACACTGAAAAAAAAATGACATTGTAAAAAAAATCTGTCACTGAAAAAAAAGTGACATGAAGAAAAAATCTGAAGATTGTCATTGAAAAATACAAAAAAATCCCAATAAAATAAGATTTTCGGATTTGAATTATTTGAATTACTTTCTTTTTTCAGTGCCAATACTTGTTTCAAAGCCAATACAAATGTTACAATGACAATGTTTCTTTTTTCAGTACTGGTTTTGTTTGCAATGCCAATTTTTATTTATTTTTTTTTGGATGCCAAATTTTAAAGTCACCGTTCTGGCTCCATATCATAACGCTGTTGCAGTTTTGTCCCCTGGTGACAGTTGAACAACAGAGCCAAACGTTGATCCACTCCTCCTATTGTGTGAAGGTTATGGAGTCTGCGTTAACCATATCACCATTTGTGTTTGATCCACTGTCTTCCCTTCCTCTTGTTTCTTGCATGGCTGGTCCGTGTGTATGTGCATTTCCATGCATGTGTGTTTAGCTTGACATACAGTCACGTCTGACCAAAGTCCACTCGCTTTCCCTGTCCTCTGACTCTACTGAGGAATCCTTCTGCACCGTTCGTCCTGACCAGGTGTGTACTGCCCTGTCTGGATGTGTGAAACGGTTTCTTTTCGTGCATGTCCGTTTCATTGTCTCACTGTTGCCCATGTGTATTGTTTTTTTGTTTTATCTTGCATGTGAAATTAGTTAAAATTATGAAGAAAATCAAGTGGTTGGTGCAGCGCAGGTTCATCACTTAATGCTACATATTCCTGGCAGGATAATGCGTGTTGACATTTTGTGTGTGTGTGCATTGGGTGTTTGCATTTTTCATGTGTCCTGTCTGTTTGTCTGATACTTCACATGCCTGTTGGCTAGTCTGGTTCCAGTTCTTTCACTGTCCAATCTGTTCATTTTAGAAATTAAACTAGTTTGAACCATAGATCCTTTTATCCTCTGCTCCCTCACAGAGGACTCCTTCAATGGGTCGCCACAGTCATCGTGCTCCCTCAGTGGCAGACTCCATGGCAGAGTATTTCGATGCCAGTGAAGTGATTGTGTGCGAGACCTCATCAGAGGCAGAGGCTTCGGATGAGTCGGGCCTGAGTGACATCACCACCACCAGCACCTCGGAGCCTGAAGAGGGACACAGTGAGTGTTGACCTACCATCCAGTCGCTGGTGGCACACTGATCATACTGCCCTCCACTTAAACATTTTCTGTGCAAAGAAAGACTAAAGATTTACCATCTCCTCTACTACTCAGCTGCTGCCACCATCAACTACCGGGCCAGTCTGAACAGTGCTCCTAACAAGCCGAGCCCAGTACCCACCAACACTGGTAACACCATCCTTCTTTCGTCTCATTTTAAATCTGAGTGCAGAGCATGTCGACTATGTACTGCTGGTTCACCAGTCCACCTTCCAGGACTGAGTTTAGACCAGAGATGGAAGACGCTGCTTCCTGATGGTGCTGTGAGAGGAAGCTCAGCAAGGGCACAGCTATTCATTACAGCACAAGTGTGTCTGAATTCTTGCAAGCAGTCATTCGTTGAGTTGCAGAAACAAACATATTCATGACACCTGGTTCAGTTTCAGTAAAACTTTGTAAAATACAATGATGCATCACTGAATGCAACATACATTTGATCCAGCTGTCACTTTCTTACGGATGTATTGCAAAAAATTGTGGGTAATTGTAGTCCACACCTCTAAACAGACTCTCTGAAAGTCTGCAGAAGGTCCTCTTAAAGGCTCTTGTGGACTGGATGAATTGGATAGCCCTCAGCACTCCTGCAAAGTCCACAAGTCTAAGAGTAGTGAAGTCTAGATATCTTGATGCCACGATTGACGGGGCCAGGATTGCTCATTGTGTGCGCAGGCATTTTTTGCCAAGAGGCAGTCGATGAAGTACTGCACACAACGCCAAGCCTCCATAACCTGAACCAAAGATGATATGCTGCAAACACCAAGTTAAGACATGCTGCCAGTCAAAATTGGTTAAAAAAATAAGTATGAGTATCCAGGGCCGTTTCTGTCTTTTTGGGGGCCCTATGCAAGATGTTGTTTGGGGGCCCCTATTTTGTCAAACTAGGATGGATAGATTCTGAGGAAGAAAATACAAATTTGGAGTGACGGGGCCCCTTGACACCCTAAATGGTGATTCCTGTCAGTCTCCTATCCCTTAATCAAAAGACATCCAGGGCCGATTTGATCACTATGTTAAATGCGATCAAACTAATGTGATCAGCTGTGATGAGCTAATCACACTCCCCATAGCCCCCCCCCTTCCTTTCTTTTGTATTCCCATTGATTGAACCTGCCACTTTGTCTCCTTTGTTCTTAGTGTATAAAATGCTGTTGTTTCATTTGCTCTGGGTCGACTCACCGGCTCAGACCTGCTCTGTGCCTGTCGGTTCACCAGTTTACCGGTATTCTTTAAATAAACACATCACCACAGCAAACTGATAAAGATGCAACAATCTGTTACATTCTAAGAGGAAAACCTCTCTCAAATTAAAATCAAACATCTTAAGCTGACCCACACTAGTAAGTTGAACTGATAGAAAATGATAATACAAGGTAAACAATAGGGATCCTTGATATTTCAATAAATTAAACTGATGGAGTGTTTCTCTATTTTATTTTAAGTTGACATTAAACATATAACATACATACACACAAAACTAAAGTTAAAGTTGTAGAGAAAATAAAATAGGCTATTACTTAGAAAAGAAAATCACAATGAGCCAGCATCCATATCAATATGCAAACAATAAAAACAAAAATACTAACAAGAATAATATACACTACTCACAATAAGTTAGGGATATTGTTATTTACATGAGTGCTTTTCCTATTTGGTCTGAATTTTAATGAAATGAGTAAAAGTTCCCTTTGATATTACTAATAATGAATGAGAAGAAACACCATTTTCATTAGTTTAATATTTATTACCCCAAAAATTTAGACAATAACAAGGATAGCCCCAAATTACAAAAATTGACAATGTCAGTAGCGGGTGTTTCCACCATTTGCCGCAATGACAGCTTGACCACGACGTCTCATGCTCCTCACTAGCCTCATGATGTTGTTCTGAGGCAATGCGTTCCACTCCTCCACAAGTGCTACACGCAGTTCTGCCAGGTCACGTGGGGGTGGGGTACGATCATCCAGTCTCTGCTTCAGCTGGTCCCAGACGTGCTCTATGGGGTTCAGGTCAGGGGACATTGCTGGCCATACCATATGAGGCACTCCGACTTCCTGAAGTCGAGCTGTGACAATTCTGGCACAATGTGGTGGAGCATTATCATCCATGAACAGAAAGTTGGGGGTGTGCTGGCGGAATTGGGGGATGATGATGGGTTCTATGATGTCTCTGAGGTAAGAACGTGCAGTGACTGAGCCATCTACAATAACCAAATCTGTTTTGCGCTGACTGGTGATGCCTGCCCAGCCTGTTGCACCTCCTCCACCAAAGGGAACCCTGGGGACCATGTTGACCTCAGCGTATCGCTCACCTCGCCTTCTCCAGCAACGCTGACCACCATCATTTCTGTGCAAGGTGACCCGACACTCATCAGTGAACAGGACAGTAGACCACTGCTGCATTGTCCAGGTCACATGGTCTTGTGCCCACTGCAAACGTTCACGGCGGTGTCTTGGTGTCAGTGGAGTGACCTGCAACGGTCGTCTGGCATTCAAGCCAAAGCGGTGGAGTCGGTTTCGAATGGTTTGTCTGGAAACCCTAGTACCCCTCACATCTTGTAACTGGGCCTGCAGCTGTGTGGCAGTCTCATAACGATGTCTGAGTGCATAGGTCCTTAGGTACTGGTCATGGTTGCGGTCTGTCACTCGTGGGGCTCCACTCCTGGGTCTGTCACGAACTCTGCCAGTAGTTCTGTGTCTTGATGCAAGTCTGCTGATGACACTTTGAGACACACCAAGTTCACGAGCAACATCTGACTGCCTGCCACCGACCCAAAGGTGCGCTATGGCCAGGTGGCGCTGCTCTTCCTTTAAGTGACGTTGTGTGTTCATGGCTGTTTGAATGATGAACTAGGAATGACTTACTGACCATACCAGCTTTTTATACCCACAGAATGTTGAAATTTGATGCCACATTGAAAAGGGTTGTCTTTTAGTTTTTTGGTATTGGCCCCAATATGTAAGGCACACTGTACACAGTGAGACCATTACGTGGAAAACACAAAATGAGGTGTGTCTATCACCCCAATACAATTGCCTCCCTATCCCAAAACTCTCTGAACACCGTATGTATGAAATCCACTGAGTCTCTCACAATATCCCTAACTTATTGTGAGTAGTGTAGTTGAGGTAGTAAGGAACCTCTGAAATGTAACACAAGCCCTTCAGGACCAACACAATAAACCAGCATACAATAAAAATGCAACAATGAAAACAATACTTTGAAGGAACAATACAGAACTATATAACACAATAACACCACTTTGTGATGATTATCAGTATCATCTGAGTCTTGTGTTTTAAGCAGATCTACCCTAAGCCCCTCCTCAAAATCTCTGCTTCCTTGCCAGCATATGAGAGCTGCTTGCCAATCTCTGGTGCTGAAGCCAGCAGTGCTGCTTCCTGTTCTGCAGCTCCAAAATACTTCAGAATTGCTCCTGCAAAGACAAAACTCCTGAGGTTACCAAGCAAAACAGATCCTAAGCAAATATTCATACTATATAATTGAGTTATGTTACACTAATGGAGAAATTCATAATCTGTTTTTATTTTAAACCTTGCAATATACAGCACAGTGTCCCTTTTAAAGCATGCACCCAATTTCAAAGTTGTCCCTTTTTAAGCAGTTTCAAAGAGTTATAAAACAAAGATAAATGACTGATGAGCTTTGTGTGATATTGAAGGAATATCTTAGTTTATATTTCACAGAGTATTACAAAGTGAACTACTTGCTTAACTGATGATTTGGTCTTAACATATATTCTGTGGGCAGAACTAACGGTCCTATATAGTATAGTTCACTTTAAATTGCCTTTACTTTGTGTTATTATGATTCTTCTGAATAAAACAAAGTAATGCATCAAAAACATAACAAAACACTAAACTGTAGGAATGTAGGCAAATGTGTTCAAATTATATTGTCACAATAAATATTCTAATAAATGTGGAAAAGAAAGATGCAACTAGCTCAGTAGAGTTAACAATAATCCAGTCAGGGCAATAATCTACTGCCACAATAGTCCATAATCATCCACAGTAGGCCTGATATGTATATGTGTGTTGTTAAGCACACTTCACATTAGAGACCTACAAACTGAGGAAACACTAAAATTGATACATTAATCATAAAAACAATCCTAAAGTAATGTTATGTGACAAATATTGAAGAGCAGAGGAGGTCTATGATGGAGCAGCAGCTCCACTGGATGAGGATCCAGCAGACATGACAGATATCTGCCTAACACACACACCCTCCCTCACAAATATAATGCCAACGAACTGGACCTGCTGTGATTCAACAAAACGGGTTTCACTTCAGTCAATCAGTGTTATGGCATTCACATGTGAGATACATTTATTTTAGCCCTCTCCTAAAGCAAACACTTAAGCTAGCTAAATAAATCAGCATTTAAGCTAGCCCCTCCAACCCACATAATGGAAAAAAAACTTGCCTTTATCCAGCGAGCGTTTTTCTTCATCTAGTTTCTTCTTTTTTCTGCGCCAGATGAATACGCTAGTTTGGACGCCATGCCGTGAATGACCTGAACTTGAGGCTCGGCGCAATTCCCCGCCCCCTCCTAGTTTAGTAGTACTGGTCGTCATAGCAACGCGGCGTGGAAGACACCAGATCTGACCAATCAGCGGGCCAGGTGTCAGGTCCTTTTCACATCTTTTCCTTCGGGTCATTCCTCAGGTATTGCAGCTGGCCTTGCAAATTGAGGGGGCCCCCTAGTGGCGCGGGGGCCCTATGCACCCGCATAGTCCGCTTATAGCAAGAAACGACTCTGCGAGTATCCCTCCCAAATGCCCCCCCCTTTTTTATTTTTTATTTTGCCAATTTGTCTTTCTATGATCCAGGCCGTCGCACTGCCATCCCCGCCCCAGGAGCAGACAACAGCCACATTGGCATCATGACCATCCTGTACAACAACATTGGCAAGGACCTGTCCAGAGTCTCCATGCCGATCGCTCTCAATGAGCCTGTGTCTTTGCTGCAGCGACTCAGTGAAGAGCTGGAGTACAGTGAGCTGCTTGACATTGCCAACCACATTGAGGATCCTTTTGAGAGAATGGTGAGTTTTGCTCACTTGGAATCCCGACCACCTGGAGCTAAGATGCAGTGGAGTTTAGTGGGTAGTTCATTAATTTGAAAAAAAATGTCTACAGGTTTATGTGGCAGTGTTCTCCATCTCTGGATACGCCTGGGCATCCTGGAGGTATCGCTACAAACCCTTTAACCCTGTGCTGGGAGAAACCTACGAGACTCGCAGAGAAGACAGAGGCTTCAAATACGTCAGTGAGCAGGTAACCAGTGGCGTCTGATATAGAAACATGATGACCAAACATGAGTTTTGAGCTTACTGTTATGCTTATTTTCAGGTCAGCCATCACCCACCCATCTCTGCCTGCCATGCAGAGTCAGAAAACTTCACTTTCTGGCAAGGTAGGAAGGAGTGGAGTGCATCAAGATGAGTGCTGGGTCCCACCTATACCTCTTTATGAGTTGAGACAAACCTAATGCTCTGTCTCATTCTGTCTGCTCCCAGATCAGAGATGGAAGTACAAGTTTTGGGGAAAGTCAGTAGAGATCCTCTCTTCTGGACAGGTCAACATTACCCTGCCCAAGTGAGCCACTGCTTTTACTACTTAACAATAGCTGGAACACAATGTAGCATCTAGATGTACAACAGTTGTAAAAATGACAGAATAAGTACAGAACCTTCTAATACTGAAAACAGTGTGCTGGCATAATCTACATACTGTACAGTCAACAGTAGTTGATTGTATAGACACAGAGGTTTGTTTTCTTGCCAATGAAATCACACACATTTAAGATGGCAGGCTATGATTGGTTGTATAGGCTGTCATGTCTCTTGGTCACCGCAAGAGTTTTTGGCTCTTTAATCACCTAACCTGACAGTGACCATAACACACTGTTTGTGTAGTCTTAACCAAATATTAGACATTAAATAAGGATATTATGTGCATGTTAGAGCCATGAGCCATGTGGCTCTAGCTGACTGTGGGATTTAAAAAAAAACCTGTCTAATATCAACCCATTTGTGTGCAGGTACGGTGATCACTATGAATGGAACAAGGCAGTGACGTGTATCCACAACGTGCTGAGTCAGCAGCGCTGGATAGAGCACTATGGTGAGGTGGTGATCAGAAACACACAGAGCGACATCTGCACCTGCAAGATCACCTTTGTCAAGGTTGGGACACACACACACACACACACACACGTCTTCATTTAGCCAGCCTGTCCTCTAAAGTTCTGTTTTTGTATCTTGTTGTTCAGTTAGAAGACAGGATAATTGACATGTACTTTTCTTGTCCTCCTCCATTACTGTAACCACCCTGAGCCCTTCCTTCCTATGTATTTCAGTCACGCTACTGGAGCTCAGACAACAATAAGAATGAGGTGCAGGGTGTGGTTCTAAATCGGGCTGGAGAGGTGGTTCATAGATTTGGAGGCCTCTGGCATGAGGGCATCTTCTGTGACACCCTGCTTGAACCGAAGTGCATCTGGAAGCCAAGTGAGTAGCATCCTCATCTGAGCAATGGAAATAACTTGAGAAATGCAGCCGTTGACCTCAGCTATAGAGTCACATTCTAATTATATTCAGGCTTACAAGCCAGCTACTGTCTGATGAAATTCTAGCAGTGTTGTAGAAGATGCATAATAGATTCACCAATACAGATGAATTTCACTGACAAAGACATGGTTTGCTAATGGAATGAGTTGTCAACCACATAACCTTCCTTTAGGAATTAATGTATGTTGTAATTTCTGGTTTAGATGTGCAGCCTGATGACCACGTTGACTTCTATGGCTTCTCGCGTTATGCCAGAGAACTAAATGAACTGATGCCTGAGCTCGAGGCAATCCTACCGCCTACAGACACACGCTTCAGACCGGACCAGAGGTACACACAAGATCTTTATTCATTTGAACTAATAAATGTGGTGTATTGTACACAATATATTTCATTTATTTTTTCCCATACAATTGCACCATCCTTAATGTTGACCAGTTGTTTAATTCCTGGCCTCCTTCATCAGGCTCCTGGAGGAGGGGAAGGTAGCTGAGGCAGAAAAAAAGAAGGATGAGGTGGAGGAGAAGCAGAGGGAGAGGAGGAAGGAGATGGCAAAGAACGGGGAGGAGCACATCCCGAGGTTCTTCAGGTTAGGAGCTCTGCTTTTTTAACCTTTTTGGAAAGGAACATTTCCCAGTTGTACATTTATTCACAACCTGCCTCCCCTTGTGTATGAACAATATATTCAAGGATCATCCCAGTGATGGGGTATTTAAAAGACACAGCAGTCATGGATATTCAGACTTGATATTCCAATTAGGATTCAGGCTCCATCAATGCTTGATCTTACTTTTCCCACAATACAACTGGTTACATAATTCCACTAGACTCCCCATGCCCCATAAATTCCCACCTTAGTTTGTAGCATGCTCTCTGTCCATGCTGAGATAACTGACATCATCAGGGGTTAGATCCCCAAATTTGACAAAGAGAAAGCGAAATTGGCCTACCAGCATCTCCAATGCAACTATTTACTAGTTTTAGATCACTGTACTGATTTCAATCTACACAAAACCAGTCCATCAATGAAACTGTGGTTTTCAAATTCATAGTTTTGTAGTGTGTATATACTGTGTGGAGTGAACTCCCCATTACACCACTCATTTATTCACTTTTGCACAGATCAAGCAAATACAATTTGACATCTTAAGTGGATTTTAAAGGTGCTGGTGGGTGTATTTTGGTAGCTGTATCCCCATTTCCAGTTTTTCTGGTGAATTAACCTTGCTTGGTGTTGCCATACCAGTTTCTAAATGCAAGTTACTCTTAAACATCTAAGTTCATGTTTGATTTCCAGTGGGCTTAGACCAAATTGCCTCTGGATACATTGGACAGACCCACAGCCAATAAGCGTTATGAAGTGTGTGATATTGCAGTGAGCAAGGGGGAAAAATGTGAGCAGACTACAGCGTGCAGAGATGAGCTGTGATGCTTCAATCGCTGCACAGTAATCTTCAAAAGGCAACTGTGCCTGTCAACTGTGTACAACCTCTACTGCTGTTTTTGTCACCGAGTGGCTCAGTTGTTGTTCTAACAAAAAGGTCCCTCTAAGTCCCTCCTACAGCCATCTTATTTGTTTCAGATGAAACCCACATCATATTAGTTGTGATCGACCTGACATCAGGACATTTCATTGAAATGTTTGATGTTATTATGAAAACAGAAACTGCATTCAATTTCCAAGAGACTTGCACAGAAGCAACCATTTTCTTTTGTTTACTATCTCAGGAAAGCTCTGGATGAGGCTGGCAGAGAGGTGTGGCTGTCCAATGACACCTACTGGAAGCTCCGCAAAGACCCAGGCTTTGCCAAGACTGAAAATCTTGACCTGTGGTAGAACACTGCACCCAACTTTAGTTGAGGCTACATAAAACACATGTTAATATGATAAGGATGAATGATATGCCCCTCTATTAGTAAAACTGATTTAATTGTACCCATGTTAGTCTTATAATCTGTGCATGAATATACTCAAGAGGTCTGCTGCTGAGCCCTGCTGCCAGCATGTAGAGGAGAAACGTGTCTGGAAGCATAAATGAACCTCTCATGTGGTTTTCTATGCCTTGAAGAGGTGAGGTGCCACAGTGGAACAAATGAAGACTGATTGGACAAGGTCAGATGTCTTTCCAGCCTTTCACCCACCTCTTACCATGATGGGGACCTTCAATGTAATTGTTAATAACTCAAATTAAATCTGAACCCGAAAACTAGTTTTATTGCTCCCCTTGAGAAAATTGTTTAAAAATCAAGTTTTCCTGTCAGGATTGAGGCCTTTCTCTGTATGTAAAGTGTCTTTTTTATTTGTGGGATTATGTCATACTTTTTGTTAGTTTTAACTTGTTTTTTATAAAAAATATTTTTGTTGAGCTCATTTTTATGACATTGTGATGAGTTCAGAAATGGTTTGCGATGCTTGCTTCAATTGGAGGGATCCGGAACATACGCAAGGTGTATTCTGGTGCTTGTGAGGTGTGTTCCAGGTGAAATGGTGCTGTCCTACTTGCTTTCTCACTGGGTCTTACTTGTCATTATTTTCTTGGTGATACTGTTTTTTCTAAAGTGTCCTTACCCTGGTTAAATCTCAGTCCTGTTAGCCTTGCATTTACCTCTCGCCTGTATGATTTGTCAATGTTCAAAGTGAGCTGAAAGACTAGTATTGCGTCTCTTGGATCTCTCAGTTGATGCAATGAAGTATTTTTATTGATGTTTCAACAATGGATTTTTCTAAAGGAAAAGAGACTACTGTTAAAACCTCGTTGAAATTGTTATTTTTTTTTTCCTTAATGACTTTGTTTCAAATTAAAGGTTCCATAATCAAATTTGCTTGCCATTTTGTCTTTTGGGCCTCCACAAGATCACACTATGAAAAGAAATCTAGAAATGCACATTACATTGTAAGAAATGGCTTTATTTTCAAATCGGTCAATTACTAATGCTTTTTAAATCAGTAAAAGCATCTCTCTCTCTGGTTTCACGTATTTTGATCATGTTAACTGCTGTTATAAAAATATGGTGCAGGAAATACTCAAAATATGAATGTGTGTGATATTTAACAATAAATAAACGATTTAGATAAACACTTTTGAAACGGATTCCCAGGCTTGCCTCACTCTGATATTTTATCTCAAAAACATTGTCTGAAATGATTAATTTACATATCTTTCCTTCACTCTTCTTTCTGAAGTTGCACAGTGCTAAAACAAGTGCTAGTGGGGCTGATACAGAGACACCATTAACTAATCATAAATCAGTGTAACAGAATGATTTTGAAGCTGTTACTTTAAGTTAAAAAAATACATACTGTTGCTTTAAGGTATTTGTAAGACCAACAGTTAAAAATAAATTCAACTCCTATCAATAGCAAGAGAATGACTTGTCAAATTCTTTGTGCACTAAATAAATGTAATATTGTGCCAAGACCTAAAGTCTCTCAGGCTGTTTGACACTCAACCAGTAATTTCTACTCCTCATTCCAGATCACTACAGCACAAATCACCATGCACAGTTATAAGATATTTTCTTAAAGTGTTCATTCTGCTCTCTTGCGGATGTTGTAAACGGTGAAGAAATGGTGAGGTATTCAATGACAACAGTGAGTGGAGCGGACAAAAACTGTCCCCTGCTTCATATCCTCATTCAAGCAAGCAAAGAAATTGAACAATCATTTTAAGTAAGTAAATCATTTTCAGTGAAACCTATGACCACAACTGCATTCTACAATAAACAAAACAGCAAAAAAAAATTATAATTGGAAAAACTTAATCTTGTCTCACAACACACTGATGAAAAGTAAATTAGTTGTAGTAGAATGAAGGGATTAACTCTTCCTGCCTTGAAAGCATGGCAGTTTCTCTTCTTAGAAATGAAAGCAAAAAAGAAGAAATGTTGGCATCTATAATGTGTACAGTTAAGACACCGATTTTCAGTTGTTTGATATTGAAGAAAATGGTGAGAGTTTTTACAGGTTTCTAATTTTGGTGTGCTTCTTTGTTCTTTGTTCATTCGTTTTCTTTTCCGCTTTTTCCATCAGGGTTGCGGGATGTTGCCGCTTTTTATCCCCCCCTGGGCCAAATCCAGTTCGACTCATGGGCGAAGGCCAGGGTACTCCCTGAACGAATCACCAGCTCATTGCAGGACCCTTACTGATGGCAGTGGCTGCCCCACAGGGTGCCAACTGCACATCAGGAGCAATTCCGGGGTTCAGTATCTTGCTCAAGGATACTTCGGCATGTAGCTCAGTCCCACCCCAGAGGAGCAGGGGATTCGACCAGCGACCTTCCGATCACTGGTCCACCAGCTCTACCCACTGAGCTACAGCCGCCCCGATTGGTGTGCTTCTTTACTTTTAGAAATGCCAGATTGCCTGCTGCTGCACGTTACATTATGTCTGTGTTGGTAGACATCTAGCTGGGTGGATGTCCGTACAGCCACATACTGTATGTATTGGAGACTTGAGATGCAGAAGTTTATTTCAAGCTTTGGGCTCCATTCACACCATTGCCTCAGAATGTTGTTCTTCTGTGAGATTAGATTTTTGTATGACTTTACATCTTATTTAGTTTGTAACCTCATGACAAATTCAAGGTACTGTGATTTTTATTTAATGTAATGTAACACTGCTCAATTTATAATCCTTCAAATCAGCATAAAATAAACACGGTGATGATATTGTTAATTGTCTCAATGTTTTCAACTATGGATATTATCTGCTGAAACAGTACCTTTCTTTGTTAGTGCAGAGTCCATCATTTCCGTGCTGGATGCAAATTGCCTTCACACACAAGGAATTGACAGGAAATGATGATACATGTCATCCAGAATTAATGTTTACAATTAGATTTTTTTAGATTTGTTTGTGGCTCACTCTCCTATGGTATCAGGGCTATATTAAGTTCCTACCAAAGCTGAAGTAGCATTTCTTACTGCTAGTATTCAATTTGGTAAAACACAGGTTTGTTTTTTATTATGAAGAGGTCAAAAGAAACACAATGCATTGTCACTGAGGTTAGTGCATACCACAGTTCTTCATCATAATGCATCTGAGTGTCTTGTACTTTCAAAGTTTTGAGGCTTCAGTAAGAATAACTGATCTTAAGAGTTCACTATGATTCATGCCGTTTAGCTCAGTTGGTAGAGCAAGCATCCCGTGGGCAGAGGCTTTGTCCTCGCTGCAGCTGCCCCGGGTCGACTCCCGGCCTGGGGCCCTTTGCTGCGTATCACTCCCCCTCTCTCATCCTGTTTTCTGTCACATCTTCCGCTGATCGATCAATATAGCCATATAAAGGCCAACAACACTTAAAAAAAAGGCCTTTGTTAAAGAATGAAGCAGCCAAATAGGACCTAAAGTAACAAAGCCAAGTGCTCACTTTTCAACATTACCAAAATAGAAAGGAGGAAGAAATAAGAGAAGCCTATTGCCTCCTTCAATTTCCCAGAGGTTTTCCACAGAGGTTAAAGTGACAAAGATTCAAACGCCATTAAGAAACACATCAATAAATAGGATTTTTCATATGACCCTAACCTAGTATATTTGTACTGTATGTACAATTAGTGTATATTGTACACATATCTTGCTATTTACACCAGTGTACCTGCACTTAAAATCAAAAGGTCCACATTTTCAGTATGGGACAGTGTACACGTTTGTAATTCCACCAAATGTGTTGCAGAACAGTTTAAATGAAGAGTATGCCAGTACGCATTCATCACTATAAAGAATGTAGTGCTGAGAAGAGTCACAGGTATGATCTGTGCCAAACAAGAGTCACACTAATGCATCGCTTCCTGGGCAGACTCATGGTGACAGTGTCATATCCAGGTGTGTATGTTGTAATTCCTTGTCCCTTCACTAGGTGGAGACAGATCACCACATTGAGGCTAATGAAGCAGAGTGAGTTCAAACAAGCACAGAGCATCAGATAAGGTTATAAGTAATAATGTTTTGTTTTTTAGGGAATCCTCGTGTTTTGTCCATATTCACACAGCCATGAGATTTACAACCTAAAATAAGTTTATTAGCAAATGTTTGGTAAGGTCTTCCATTAGCAGTCTCAGATATTTCTGCCTCCAACCCAAGTTTTCATGTTATACTTGGCATAGACATCTGTATACAGTTGGAAGTTGCAATAGATTGCTAGGTCAGTTTGTTGGTTAGTCGGTCTGACAAAACTGGTCCAGACACCAGACTGAAATATTTAAACAACCAATGGATGGATTGCCTAACATAGACATTAATTCCCCCCATGAGTGTGAACCCTAATGACTCTTTTGATCTCCTGACTTTTCATCTAGAGCCACTTAATGTGTTATCCATTTTAAAATGTGATAATGTGAAGTGTCTTTGACCAACATGAAAATTATTGTTGTTACCTGCTTTTTAAAGTTTTTAATTATCCAGTTAAAAGGTCTGAGCATTTCCCAGATGGAGTGTGACTAGTGTTGTGTCATACAAAAAGGAATGAAATACAACTTTGTATCGATATACATGTGATATATTTTCCTCGGGTTTTGCGATTGTCATTTTCATGGCATCAGCTGCAAAAAAAAATAAAAAATCATTAGCGACACACTCACAAAAATATGCCTGCATTTCAAAATGATAAGCATGTACCATATTGACTCGAATATAGGACGAGGTTTTTTTCGATGATAATTATGTGGAAAAAGTGGGGTCGTCTTATAACCGGGGTCTAACCGTTGACACATGCTGATAGTTGTCTGGGGTCGCTACACGACCACAACAGCAGAGGGCGCCAGCTTATTGTAGAGACGTCACTGACACTGTGGCTGGGGTTATCTGTCAATCACAGCGGAGAAGAAGTGACAGGAGATGAAAAATTAAGAGGCGCGGTGATTGTACACAGCAAAGTGGATCAAAAGTGGGGCAAGTTTACAGACATCTGAGGCGGAGCTATGATGCTGATTTTAAGATAATGGTGGTCAATGCAGCGGAGGCGCCAAACAACTGTCAGCCAGCCAAGAAATATGGAGTTACGGAGTGTATGTCCGAAGATGACGAGTCCAAAAAGATCGTCTGAAAACGCTAACAGTAAGAGGAAAGCTTATCGTGGTCCTCTAAGCGGCCGCTTCCAAGAGATTGACAGGAGGGTATGTGAGTTTGTTATAGAGAATGAATTTTGGTTATCGGAGTCTTTTTCTGAAGTCTTGAAAAGAGGAGTCGTCTTATAATCACGGTCGTCCTATATTCGGGTCAATATGGTATATTTCGTATGAGCTCACTCATGCGTGCTTGCGCCCTCCCAGAACTCCCATTCCCCACGCTGGCTTACTTTCATTTTTAAAAATTGCGTCAGTCTAATTTTGCTTCGGATGCGGGTCGGGCGTCGGTATCAATTTATAGCGGGTCGGCTCGGGTGCGGAATGTAATTTGTGCTACTGTCGGGAAACGGTTCGGACGCGGTTTTAAGTACGACGGGTACGGGCGGGTGCGGGTTTGCAAAATAAGACCCGTGCAGGACTCTGACCTACAGCTATACTTTTGTGTTTAGTACCAAGCACAAAAGTCTCCTGAAGACTTTTCAGCTCTCATCCAAAGGGGCTTCTTCAGTTCTAACTAAGTGGAGGGGAGTTACAGTCTTTTATACCTTGTGTGGGAGTGTCCTTACAGAGTCATTAAGGACAGGTGTGAGCTCTAAGATTTAGTGTTCCTAGGGCCACTTGTGGGTCGTTGACCTAACCGGCCTTCGTCTGGATGATTATGTCAGTACTTTTCAAGCAGTAGGGCAATAGCCAATAAGAGAGAGCTGCTGATATTGTAAACACTCTAGCTCTTGAGTACATTAGTGAGCATAATAGTGTTGACAGGCTAATGAAATTGACGGTTACAATTTGGACTAATTTGTCCTGCAAAGTATTAAAGTCGCCATCACAGTTTTATCTAACTTCCTGTCCATTTTACAGTTAGCAGTCCCCCCCTCCTCTCTGTGTCACCACAGCTGTAATGGGATGACATACATGAGCAGCGAGAAGGAGGATTGTGCTCTCTGTGCATTCACAAGCTGTCAGGACTGTCTCTTTATGGAGTTCTCTGCCCTGATTGAATAAAGTGGGCAGGGATACCACTGCATGAGTAGGGGGAGGAGAGACATGACCAAACACTGTATATTTTTTTCAACAGCCAGTTGATGTGCCACAGTTTGCTTACGTGAGCTGGTGTGTAATGTGCCAATATTTGTCAAGCTTGTAGTTTGAGATTATGAGATGGAAATCTGCGAAGAGTCTCCCTATGTACATGAAGCAACTCCTGACATAACTCCTGTAGTCTAAGGCACTGGTGTTTCGAAGTACAGCTTCACAGTTATGACAGCATGGCTTTAGACTTTTGGTGTGTGCCTATGGATGCTGTGAAAACAACAAATGAAAGTTATCTCCATTTTATTGAAGTAGAGGCAACAAAATCAACCAACTGAAGAACCACTTTATATATACACACACATATACATATATATGTGTGTTTGTGTGTTGTTTGTTTGTGTCACATTAGACCACAGTGATCTGTATTGCTCAGTACCACTTGGGGTAAGGCTTCTGCCTCAGATTTTGAAATGCTCTGGCATTTTGTGTATGGATAGCAGTTTGACCTGTGTGTGTGTGTGTGAGAGAGAGACAGCAAACACACATAGCTAATGCTAAGGTAGTTAATCCATTTACACTGTGACAAAATATACACACATCATAGACTCACCCGGAGGTTAAACTGTGACCAGTGTTCCCATCTTAAAAACTGAACCCTAACTATGACTTTGTTGAGTCTGATGAACAGTAATGATGGAGGTGTTGCACAGAGGCTGATCACGAGTCCTCTCTGCTCTCCCACACCTTTCTGTTGCCTTCATGGAGGAAGAACTCAGTTGATCAGTGAGAAGTGAGAAGTGCCTTAGGCCTTTGGGGCTTTAGCCCCCCGGCCCCCACTTCTGGTGAAGTGTCCTTGAGCAAGGTAGTGAACTTCAGTCATGTCAAATGTGTAAAATCACTTGTGACACAATGTGCAGATATAATGAAAATGACTTTGCTTCATTAATGTTAGAATCTCTTCCTTTTTTTTGCTTTATAAGTTTGGCTTTCATCCTTTCAAACAATAAGAGCTAAAGGTAAAAAACTAAACAAAAAGAAAACAGTTTCAGTCTCTGTAGATATCTGCCCTTAATTTCTCAGTCTTTTCAGCACAGTCGCTCTGATGCAAACAAAGTGATGACAATGACAAGTGTGATAGTTTTCTGGCCTCACTGCAGGTTGCTGATCTTTTACTGCTCAAAGCTTGCTCCTTTATGGCTATGGAGCCGTAAAGGAGCTCAATGAGAGTTCTCATTTCAGTCTCATTGTAGTCTTTTTTGGTCTCAAACATTTCTCATTTGTTTCTCCTAAAATTCCTTAGGAGCAATAGGTGAGACTTGAGACTTTACCGCCTAAACCTTGCTCCTTTCCAGCACTGGGGAGACATTCTGAGACTTCATTGAGAGCATGATGAGATCTCCTTTGAAACTTACAAGGAGCCCAAGTTGAGATTTTCTGCGCCTGTTTCTCAGGAGAAACAATTGAGAAAAAGTAGAAATCAGCCACAGCCTCACTTTGGTCTCACATAGATCTCATAGTTGTCTAGGAGAAATGAATGAGACACTACTGAGATCTCTTTTCCAATTTTTGTTTCCTCTGGGCTTTCACTGTCTTTTTAATACAATGGGAAACCTGCATTTGGTACAAAGCAAAATATTTAAACTCATGGGTGTGCCCTAATGTGTGAAACTGGATTGTAAAATATGTTATGACTAAGCTCATCTTTGTTAGGTAAAAGACAGATGTATGTGCATATACCTCTCAGCTGAATCTACTGGTCTATCACACTATCGCCCTTTTGCTGGTAAAAAAATGTATAAGGAGACAGGACAGGCCAGGGCTAGCTGGTTAGCATGCTGACTTCAGTGGACATATCTGCAACACAGTATATGATGTCTATGCTGTTTTGTTTTTTTTCCACACTGTTGATGATCTTATCTTTTAAATTTCTCTTTTAATCTGATGATTATGAGATACAAAGTCATATTTATGAGGGAGAGAAAGCAATAGTGAAAAACATCTGGATAACAATTGATAATGGAAGTATCTCATTATGTGAAACGTTCCCAAAAGTGTGAAATACTTAGTCACAGTTAAGATAATATTCAACAATTATAAGTGGCGAACATGGTCCTCCACAGGTCTCTGCCTTGTGGGTTTAACCATGCACTTTCATTACGACAGCAGGTGCTCGTTTTCTCATGTTTGTTTTTATTATTTTTCTAATTAGTGGGCTGTGCTCGCCAGCCCACTATTGTTATTCACCGCGCCTCTTCTTATTTTTCATCCTACGTCCTTTTTTCTGTCGCTAACTCGTCCCGCACCGTTGAGCGCACACACACAAAAATTATATTAAAACGTGCGGCTCGATCGGACTCGGGTTGCTATTATTTTTCTCACCAGAATATTAATTCTTACGTCTTACGACGCGAAAAACTGCGAAAAATTTCCCATAAGGAATGAATGGGACGAGGTCAAAAAAGTCGCAAATCTGCGACGTCTTTCAAACATCTCCTGCTCTGGCACACGTTCACCTAGAAACACCATTCAAACTTTAAAATGTAGGCATAAGTCCTGAGTATTTTAGTTGTATTTGAACTTTTTTCCTACGATGTGTAGTTTTTGAACTGTGACCCTTGAATGACGGTGAGTGATTTTGGAAAAATTCTGGGTTTCCAATGATTGTGTATGGCGGAATGTTTGTGCAGCAGAGTGGAGGGGGCCAACTGACAGAGTGGCCGAGACTCAAAAATTCTCTCAGAAATTTTCTCTTTCCGTGACGATCCCGGCCACAAATTACGCTCAAAATCAGTGATATTTTATGATATCATGTATGATTTCGAATAAATAGCACTAGTTTGACGTCCAAGATGTGAGACTGAAATGGCTCTCAAATCAGCTGTCCCAGGCCGTTGCTATGGGCCCTTGCCAACTGTCACCTAGCAACCAAGATCAGCTGGGCCAACAGAGAGAGTGACAGACAGACAGACAGACAGACAGACAGGAGACACACATGATACAGACAGACAGACAGACAGACAGGAGACACACATGAGACAGACAGACAGACAGACAGACAGGAGACACACATGAGACAGACAGACAGACAGACAGACAGACATCAGACAGACAGACAGGAGACACACATGAGACAGACAGACAGACAGTCAGACAGACAGACAGACGACAGGCAGACAGACAGACAGGAGACACACATGAGACAGACAGACAGACAGACATCAGACAGACGGATAGGAGACAGACGGACAGACAGACAGACAGACAGGAGACACACATGAGACAGACAGACAGACAGACAAGAGACATACATGAGACAGACAGACAGACAGACAGACAGGAGACACACATGAGACAGACAGACAGAGAGACATGTACACACACACACACACACACACACACACACAGCCATACTTAAGCGTGCACTCACATGCACACACACACACACACACACACACACACACACACACACACACAGCCATACTTAAGCGTGCACTCACATGCACACACACACACACACACACACACACACACACACACACACACACACACACACACACACATTATATTTCCCAACATTTAAACTATATTTAACAAATATGTTTTCATTCATTCAAGCCAGGAACTCCATTCGAGTATTTAAATGTTTCCAATCATCAATATATTGAGATTTATTGAATTTCTCAGTGTGATTCAGAGTATTTGACTCATTCTCACTGAAACATCTCTTCATACTCCATCAGCTGAAATAAAACAAACTGGAATGCTGGCTCAAATTTGTGTTGAAATGCACTTTTCAGCACAAATTTAAGCTCTCTTGCTCTCTCTGTCTGTCTGTCTGTCTGTCTCTCTCTGTCTGTCTCTGTAGCCTCACATTGTAGGAAAAAAGTGGAAGACACCTGCGAAAAATTTCCCATAAGGAATGAATGGGATGATGTCAAAAAAGTCGCTAATCTTCGACGTTTGTCAAACATGTCCTGCTCTGGCATACATTCACCTAGAAACACCATTCAAACTTTAAAATGTAGGCACAAGTCCTGTGTATTTGAGTTGTATTTGAACTTTTTTCCTATGATGTGCACTTTCTAAGCCATGAGAGACTCAGAAATGTGCTCTTTACGTGACGCTCCCAGCCACACATGTCACTCAACAATGGTGATATTTTCCAGAGTTGTAGCCACGCTTGTCTTCTTTCTCCCAATGTGTCTACTTTATCGGTAGGATTTATGGTTTTTGAATTATCTGCCTCTAACCGGCAAGAGTAGCTCTCAACTGCTCCATTCACTCCAATGTAAATCGGGAGGAGGATTTTCGAAACTGCACCCTTTTTTAACTCGCTCCTATTACCACATTTCTGAAACTAGGACCACAAAACTTGATGAGTTTGCTTTTTCGTCACGGGGCAAAGCGCACAGCCCACTCTCGCGATTTCCTGGCGGGGAATTGTCTAGTTTCATTTTTACCATGGGAACTTTTTACACTCTTGAGTTTACGTATAGTTTGTTTTGGAACTGCACTCACCTGTTGAGTCCCTCTAATAGATCATTTAAACTATCCTTCAACCATTAATTATTATTAATTATATTTGGAAACTGGCTATTAGCCAACATGGTGTAAATGTTGTTATCCAATTCAAAGAAGAGTGCATTACTAACTAAATTACTTATTTTTATCCTCTAAATCATTTTACCTTACAACAGTTATTTTCATGTCCAGAAATCTTTTGAAAAAAGCAATTTTGAGCTGTCACAAGTTGTCATGTGAGCTGTAACATCCAGGAGGTCTGATGCATGTTGGGACATGATAACAACAAATGCCTTTGAAAACTAGCATGTCTTCTGGCTTCTCTGAGATCACCACACATGACATTACCAGTGGAGCTCCAGCAGCTCTTGTCTCTCTGGCAGTGTATCCAAGAGATACAACACTATGTAATTTCTTTACATCTGCTAGTTCTTTAGCACTAAGGTCTTTGTACAATGGAGAGTGTGGTTGTGAGAAGAGAAAAATCACTATTTCATACAGTATTGTTGATATGGAGCTTTGTGAGAGATGTATGTCCTTGGTGGACAAAAAGGAATAGATTTAAAAGCTGGACATGAATATATAAACATTTGAGCCTGCAGGGTTAGAAA
>NC_044209.1:1946956-2021956 GCF_900880675.1 Sparus aurata | reverse complement strand
GGATGCTGGAACTTGAAGGTATCTGGGATTCCTGTGGCTGAGGGCGAGAATACGACGAGAATAATGATGGTGATTGAGATCTTCTCCCGTGTCTCACCTGGTCTCGCCGACTCTCTTCAGAAGACGGTGGACATTGCCCACAGACTGGGACCACGGATGAGGAGGGAGGGACAGCATCCACCGCGCCGCATCATAGTTCGCTTTTCGTACCGAGCTCACCGAGATCAAGTCTGGGCTGACGCAAAACATTCTGAGGTCCTTAAGCAGAAGAACGTGAAGATATCAGAGGACTTAACTCAGCAAGTTAGGGAGGCGAGAGCGAAGCTGTGGCCGCTGGTGGAGGAGGCGAGGAAGCAGAACAAGAGAGCAGGCTTCAGCGGCCCTTTTGCTATTATTGGTGGTAAAAGGATCTCTGTGGAGGACTTGACATGAGGTATTTGCATGAGCAGGTGTTTGATTGTGGAAAATGTAGGTTATAAAATAAGCTGCATACTCTCTGAATCTTACGCTGTCTTGACATTCTTGCCCCCTTTTCTGAATATACAAGATGTTTTTTGAATTGTTAAAGAAGGATAGCGTTCATTCTCTTTACTTGTTCATATGCTTTGCATATAATTTGTTCCGTCCAAGAATGTTTCTATTGGTTTATACTTCTATATTTGTTCATAACACGAAGGTGATACTGTTTACATGGGTCAGTTTCTAAGATTGTTCACTCTGAGTATAGTTTTTGGTTTGTGAATTCAGGTTTTGCACATTTCGCAACCTTTAGTAGAAACTACTGTTTAAGTAACATTGTTCATCAGTGTACTGTGTTTTGCGTGTATACGTATGTTCGTTATTAATTTTTCATGTTTTTCTCTTGATGTACGGGGAGTACGAGATCTAACTAAAAGAAACGCTTTATTTTTATTTTGTAGTTACCAAAATAAGGATATGTATTTTTTACAGGAGACTCATTCTTCTTCAAAAGATGAAGCATTCTGGCGCAACCAATGGGGAGGAAAAGCTATATTTTCTCATGGTACAAATTTTTCAGGAGGTGTATTAATTTTATTCAATCCTAAATTTACTGGCGAGATTCTGTATACAGAGGCTTCTGATATGGGTAGATGGATTTTGGTAGTAATTAAATCTGGGGATAATACATTTATTTTGGTAAATATTTATGGATTTAATACAAGGAACTCCAATGTCACACTCCTTAATTTTTTGTATGACAAAATTCTGCAAGTAAGAAACAAATTTCCTTCAGTATCTGTTGTCGTTGGTGGTGACTTTAATGAGGCTCCAAACTTATGTACAGACAGATACCCTGCAAGGGGCAATCAAGATAATTTTACTCCTATTATGATTTCTGTAGTAAACTTTCGCTATTAGACGCCCTGAGAATTTTACACCCACATGAAACAAACCTCTTTACCTGGTTTAAAGCAGATCTCACCCAAAAATCTCTGTTAGACTTGTGGCTTATTTCTGACAATTTGGCCTCTTTGGTCCGAACATGTAATATAACTGCTGCTCCCTTAACTGACCACGCTGGAATAGATATCTCAAACTCAAATTCTCTTTGTCGCAGCAAACCTGGATACTGGAAATTAAATGCTTCCTTTCTCCAACATTCAGATTATCGGTTGGGTATTAAGCAAATCATCAACAAATTCAAATCACTGTCTGGATTTACTCCTATGTTAAAGTGGGAGTTATTAAAATTTGAATGTCAAAAGTTCTCAATACAATTTGGAAAGCACCAATCCAAAGATCAAAGCAAGACTTACGCTGATAATGTAAGAGAGCTGAATGAGCTATTGAATATTCCTGTTCCAAGTGATGAAGATAAACTGAGATTACACTCATTAAGGGAAAAATTTTATCTTTTTTTCCAAACAAAGGCAAAGGAAGCGTTCATAAGATCTCGAGCCAGATGGTTGGAACATGGAGAAAAAGAATTATCTTTCTTTTTTAATTTGGAGAAAAAACGAGGTGAAGCAAAAAAAATCTCTGCTTTATATATTGACAATAATCTATCTAAAAATGAAAAGGAAATATCTTCTTTTATATCTAACTTCTATCAGAAGTTATACACTTCCTCATTTGACCCTCAGTCTTGTCGTGTCTTTTTTGACAAAGTATCCCCGTTTATTCCTAAAATCTCCAGAGAGAACTGTGAGCTTTGTGAAGGTCCAATTACTATTGAAGAATTGCAGTCTGTTATTACAAAAATGCCATCAAACAAAAGTCCCGGTCCAGATGGGTTACCTTATGAATTCTATGTGACATTTTGGGAAGATTTAAAACACATGTTGTTGGACGTTTTTGTTGAATGCACCAAAAATAATAAGTTAACTGTTTCTATGAAGCAAGGCTTAATATCTCTCATTCCTAAACCCAGTAAAGATCTCCTTTATCTTGATAACTGGCAACCTTAACTTTGCTAGATTCAGACTACAAAATTATTGCTGCACTGTATGCTAATAGATTAAAATTATGCCTAGAGGAAATTATTTCTGTAATGCAAACAGGTTTTATGAAAGGTCGGCACATTTCTAACAATATTCGGCTCGTTTTAGACATTTTAGATTACGCAGATTTATTTGATAAAAAGTCACTGGTTTTGTTTTTGGACTTTTACAAAGCTTTTGATACTGTCGAACACTCTTTTATTTTTGAGGCTTTACAATATTTTGGGTTTAGAGAAAACTTCGACAATATTATAAGAACACTCTATACTAATATTAATAGCTGTGTATCCTTAGCACACGGTACTTCTCCTCGTTTTGATGTAAAACGTGGGATAAGACAAGGGTGTCCGATTTCACCCTTCTTATTTTTGATAGCTGCTGAAGTTCTTAATTTATTTATTGTTAATTGTGTGAATGTAGAAGGTATTAAGATAGGTGACAATGTTCTCACCATCAGTCAGCTGGCTGATGATACCTGTCTGTTTCTTCGAAATGAACTTCAAGTCCCTATTGTTATAGATGCCTTAAAAGTGTTTTCAGTTGCTTCTGGCCTTACTATTAATAAGACTAAGTGTGAGATAATGACTGTACATGATTCTGACATTCTTTTAATAGATGGCATAATGGTGAAAAAAGTGGTAAAATATCTGGGAATTACAATAAACAGATCTACAGATGAAAGGATCTCTCAAAACTTTTTGCCAAAAATTGAAAAATCTAAATCGATTTTTAACTGTTGGTTACAAAGAGACCTTCCTATTATGGGTCGTGTTTTACTTTCTAAGACAGAAGGTTTATCTAGATTAGTATACCCAGCTTTGTCTTTATATGTTGATCGGAAGACGTGTGCAGCTATTGATTCACTCTTATTTAAATTCGTTTGGAGAAACAGGACTGAGTATGTAAAGAGGAAAACACTTATCAGACAATACTCAGAAGGTGGTCTTAATGTTGTGGACTTTAAAACTATTAATAGTATATTTAAAATCAACTGGTTAAAACATTGTTTGGTACATAATAATACCCCCTGGTTTTTTATCCCCAATCATCTGTTTGCCAAATGTGGTGGTTTAAAGTTTTTGCTTTCGTGTAATTTTATTTCAAGTAAATTGCCTGTTAAACTTGACAATTTCCATAAACAAGCCCTGGACTCATGGAAAATCGCTTTCAAACACAACTTCTCCCCACACACGTGTCTTATGGAATAATCAACATGTTGTATACAAAAATAAAACCCTATTTTTTAAGGAATTGTATGACCAGGGTATTGTGTTTATTTATGAGCTTCTAAATGATACTGGGGATCTAGCTACTTATGAAGAATTCACCCAACAAAGAGCATTAGATATCTCTTGCTCTTTGCTTTCCAGAATACTTAAAAGTATACCTACTAAATTACTATCTCTAATTAAGGCATCATTTCTGTATGAACCTTTCTCAGGAAGGATTCCCGCACTCTTGGCTTGGTGGAAAGGTTTTTGAGGAACGTTCTTGTAATAATCATATAATCATATAAGGAGTGTTTTTACTTCTATTCATAGTCAATATCCCAACTCCTTTCATCGTTGGAGAGAGATGTTTCCTAACATCAGCAGGAATGTCTGGACCGAATTTAACAGATTCCTTATCCCCGGTAAAGTTAAAGAAGTTCATATTAAACTCTTACATAGATACTATCCCTGTAATTAATTCATCAACAAGTTTAGACCAGATGTGTCCCCTTTATGTTCCTTCTGCAAAGAAGACGTTGAGTCCTTTTCTCATTTATTTTATGGATGCCCCCATTCTACTAACTTTTGGACTCAAATGTCTTTATTAATTTGGGAGTCTTATAAGATCCTGGTCACAATTACGGAAGATATGGTCTTATTTTTGAGTGTTGAATCTTACAATAAGGAAATTAATGATGTGATAAAATTGCTGTGTCTGCTTGGTAAATTTCATATTCATAAAGCCAGATTTCTTCAATTTATTCCAAATGAAACTTTGTTTAAGGTTGAGCTCAATATTTTGTATGATTCTGTATGTAATGTACCTAAGAATAAAAAAGTTTTAAAGACATCGAGTACTGTACTGCCAGATGAAATGGTGCTGCTGTTATTTTATTTGATGAAGTAATTAATTAATTAATTTAGTTATCTAATCTTTGTATTATTGGTGCTTGTTTGTTTTTTTTGTTTGTTTGTTTGTTTGTTTTTTGTGTCTTAATACTCCCTGTACATCTGTTGTTCGTCATGTGGGTCTTGTCATCAATATGCTAATAAAGTTTGTTTAAAAAAAAAAAAAAAGACAGCTGGCGTTGCAAAACCGAGGATTTCCCGCTGCGCAGCACTGCCTAAATCGTGCTGCATGCTGGTTAAAATGTGTCCACGATGACCTAGTGGTTTCTGCTCTGCATCCGATGTCACATGACCTTAAGTCATCGCGGGAGCAAGGTGGCTGCAGAGCAGTTGCGCAGTTGCTCTCCAGGTACTGCGCGACCCTAGACCCACCTTCATGACGTCAGGACTTTGCCCTAATTGGCTCTCATCTATGCTGACGTATATGACGTGTGTTTCGATGAATTTCCATATCATAAGCGCCTGTGCCTCTTTTCTACTCAAGTATCACACACTTTTAGATCAGTAGCAGCCGTGTGGCCGCATCTATGGGATAGTCAACATGAATAAACCTATGAAATCCTTCATGTATTGCAACAACCCTGAAAAATGTCGTCAATAACCTGCTCAGTTCTGTCAGTTTAGGGTGATGATGGTTACCTGCTGTGTTCAGTGTTATCTGTACTCTTATTAACCCTTTCTGTTCCCGTCATTAACAATACAAAAAATTATCCTGAGCTATTTGGCGTGTGATGAGATGGTGCAGCGGGACAAGGCATCTGATTCAGTCATTTGTTCTGATTATTGTATTTCATTCATTCAGTGAAATGTATTTAATTCATTGTAAAAAATGTTGCAAGAAAATGCATCATCTTATGTGTCTAAAGTTATGCTTATTTGTTAGATGTAGTCAGCAAATTCCCCTCAGCTGTGATATAATCATGCACCTAAGCACAGTTGTCATCATAATAATTAATTACTGTTGTAATTGTATTGTATTGTTATTGGGCAAGACTTACTATAATGTACCAGATAGACAAAGTTCAAATGTATTTAATGGTGACATTACAAGGAAAACAGAACATGAGCATTTACAGTAAGAGAACATTTAGGCTATTCGTCTACTCTTGATAAACCAGTTGGACCATTAATGAGCCACTGTGTGACCGTTTGAAGTGAAGCAATTACAAAATATCCAAATTTGAAGTTGTTATTGTGACAAACATTCATATTCTCTAAATATGAACTGTCCATATATATATATATATATGTGTATATATATATATATATATATATATATATATATATATATATTTATATTAAGGCTGTCAAAGTTAACGCGTTAATAACTCGTTAATTCAACTTCTTAACGCCGTTAATTTTTTTAACGCGCGATTAACGCTCGGTATTAAAAAATAAGAGAAATGCGCATTGTTTGATTTACGGCCGTCAGTGGCACCCGTAGTCTTGATCCAGAGGGTGGCAGATGAATAAGAAAGGGAATCAGAAGAAGAAGAAGCAGGGTTGGCGTTCGGGAAAAACACGGTGGTCTGAAAAGTGAAAGTAAATGGAGAAAGGACTTATGAACGGCAAATTCACTTTCAAAACACGGCCAGATGGTTCGGTCGATAGGACAAAAGTTATCTGCACGTACTGTCGACATGAAATGAGTTACCATTGAAGTACGTCGAGTCTCAAATATCATTTGCAAGCCAAACACATGGCAGATGCAGAGAGCCCCCCTCGCCAAAAGCAGACATCCACCATGTTTTGATCCCATTTAGGGTGAGGGGATATTTTTTTAGCCTTTTATTTGAAGTGCATGATTTTAAGTGTTGCATAAACATTTTCATAAAGCAAGCATATTTGCCCTTTCTTATGTTGTTAAAAGAACGTGAAAAAAATACATTAAGGTACATTTAGAACAGAAAAAAATGTGCCAAAAAAATTGCGATTAAAAAAATTAATCGTTTGACAGCTCTAATATATATATATATATATATATATATATATATATATATATATATATATATGACTAATCAGGTAAATACACTCTCTGCAAAAACAGGCTTGACACAGGTCTTGTTCCCCGGTCATCTGCATGCAACACGGCTGCTTTATTCCCTCAGCCTACATGTTTTGGTTGACTACTATTTTGAACATCTCAGATTGAATAATTTCTGAAGGAGATTAATATGGCCAGCAAAAGCCAGCAAAGTTCCCATAGAATCAGATAAGAAAACTGATCGCCGTCGTTGTTGATTTTCCTCAAACATTAATGGAATTTCAATTTCCTCCACTTCTTCACAGACGAAGAAGGCAAACACCGCAAGCTCAGCCAAGTCACGTCACGTCTACGGGAAGAGAGAGTGTCTGACTTCATAGCAGCGTTTGTAGCCCAGCCCTTGCAGTTGCCCGCAGATCTCGCTGATGCAGTCAGTCAGCAGGAGTTCAACTTGAACGCGCCTATTGGTATGTGTCATAAAAACAACACTAAGTGTCCCCGACCGAAGGATTAGTAGAAGAGCTTGTGTTTGTCTCTTTTTGAGATTTATGTGCTGTGTCAACACGAAGTGTTAAATTTTAAATTGAGCTGAATTGCTGCGTTGTGCTCTGGCATCCGCCGAAATAGAAGTCCTGAAGATAGGTTTCACTTTAGTGTAAATTCCAGCTACGGGAGTCCGGAGCCCTCCAGAACAGATACGCAGCGAAGCGGACCTGCTGGAAATTTACACTAAAGTGAAACCTATCAGCTTGCTGGCGTGACTCAGCGGACACATATCCAGTGGATATTAGTGATAGCAGGTCTTGCCTGGGATACTGTCAGTGAAAGGATGGAAGAGTTAAAACCAGTATGAGGAAGTAGCTTTCAGCAGTACATGTGATGTTTTTCAATGTGATATAAACCCAAGTTGTGTAGGGCTGCTAGTGTAACATCTCTCTAGCAAGGAATCTCTGTCTGTCTGTGTGTGTGCGTGTGTGTTTCTGTTAGTCAAATATCTCTGCGGATCAGGATCACACTGACCTGAGACTTTCAACATGGCTGCTGCGTGGTTCAGTGGTGTGCATCTAAGCATTTTCTTGGACTGCAATGATACTGTGAACAAATTCCGCCAAGCATTGTCCACCGGAGCCACCACAGTCACGTGCGCACCAGAGCCAATCACTGCACACGGTGGCCACGTGTGCACCAGAGCCAATCACTGGGCTCAAGCCCACGACATACCTGAAGAAACAAGCGGATTTATACCTGCAGCGGCGCGAGCTGGACCGGGATTTTGCCGGCGGTTCGGTCCCGTTCTGTGCATCTAAACTGACTGTTGTGGATTAACGAGATTAAACGAGTCCGGACCGAGTCTGTTCGATCTGAGGAGATCCGGAGACGCGCGGACAACAAAGTGGAATCGGAATCTGTGGATGTTCGTGTGTAGCTAGCCACTAGCTAGCAGCTAGCGGCTAGCTACACGGCCCACCTCCCGAGGCGACGGACTGGACGCATTGGCACGTCCAAAACCGGACCTAGGGTAAATAATGTCCGCCACGCTTTTTCGCGAACATTGCCGTAACGTTTGCTTTGTGTCTGGTGCAGTAAGAAACAGTAAAAACTGACTTTTGTCACAAAAGTGCAAGTTTGGTTGTTGAGGAACAGGAAGTTGTGGGAGGGACCTAGGCGGATGATTGACAGGCAAGACGGTCGGTGTATAGACAGCGATATTGAGAGTTGAGAGATTTGTGACATTTAGCGTGTTTAGAGTGTGTAGTTAGTGTGTTATGTAGTGTTTGGTGTAGTGTGTTTAGTGTGTAGTGGAGTCGGTTTTTTGTTTAATGAGTCAGAACAATGAGGAGAAGCTGAATGTTGAGCAGGGGGTGCAGCTCTTAATTCAGCTGGAAGGAGCACAGGCAGACCTGAGCATTGCCTGCATTTAAATGAAAATAGTTACATATAACTTCGTAAATGTTTAAAATGTATGCACAAATTTAGCAAACAACAATTTATATTTGCATCATAAGTGAAAAAAAAATGGTTTGTTAAACATATTTGTGGTTTTCACAGTAAAAAAATCTAACTTTTTCTACTCAAATGTTATGGTTTTTTTTGTGATTTTAGGTCCATTGTGTTAATACAGTATGTCAAAATAAAAAAATAACTATACAGTCACACGTGAGGTTGTGCTGAAAATAATGACACCAAGTAAATAGTTATTAAGGTGAAATATAATGGCAAAATCAAAAATAGTCCAAAACGGCCAATTATACCCTGGAATATCGGATTTCACAACAAACCTAAATATCCCTGACGCCCCACCTTCAAACACAGCCTCGTTTGGCCATCCATGAAAAAGCTTCTTAACCTCCCACTTTTTTATAGGAATACACTTTTCTTACGGGCACTGTACTCGTTACTTATGTAGTGGTATGAGGCACCACTGCCTTATTAGACTTGGTTTATGCTTCTGCGTCGCGGTGACGGCGTAGCTACGTATCTCTTCATAAGAGCTAGATTTGTATTAATATCTTGTATACATTGTCTATATCTTGCAAAACTATCTTTTTATCAATGGTAGGATAGTGGCTTTTATTCAAACCTCTTATGTTCTCTCTAGTTACATTACATTCCAGTACATGTCAATTCATCATCCCTTTCCTCTGTTGTATCTGCTACAGATGGTGACTGAGAACGAGCAGATCCAGACAGCTGCGAGTGACAATAATCGGATGGGTCTATCGCTTGGACCTCTGAACAAGGTTGTAAAGGTAAGTTATGTCTGGTTTACTGCTTAATGATGTTACTTGTGACAAAATATCAAAACCGAAAACATGTTTCACGGGGCTGTGTGTGTGTGTGTATAGTTGCATGAGTGTAACATGGTTTATGTGGACAGTGTATGGTTTTATAAGGACATGGTTTAGAGGAACACTGATATCTAAGGCCCACCTTGTAACATGCTTTTCAAAGCTTCGGTCAGTCTCATATCTGAGTGTATGTGTGTGGAACTGTGACCTGCCTCAAATATGACTTGTGAGGTCCATACAGTTTATAGGGTCCTGTCTCCAGGTGGAGTTAATAGTGGCATCCCTTTGGTTTTGAAGAATACTTTGAGCTGCTACATTTGATCTGTATGTTGTGCATTGTCATATATTTGGGTCCCAGTCATGAGACGTAACTAGTCACAAAGAATAATGCAGTTCATGATAAGATCTCATCTTAAAAGGAATCCAAGTAATTCTATGAGCTATAAAGGCATGAGGTGTCTGGAGGACAACACATTCTGACTGACTTAAGTTAGATTCAATCATGACTGACCTACTTAGTTTGAATTCAATCATGATCATCTGATTTTCATTGTGTGAATAAAAGTCCAGGAGGTAGCTTCCAGCTGTAAGGGGCCAAAGGTAACAGACGATTAAGTGCTTAGCTAAGCTTGACCTGCATGCCAAATAATGACAGATGCCTAAACACAGGTCAAACTCCTTTTTGTTAGTTAAATAATTTGGCAAGGGAACCAATCAGAAGAAGTGGGTGTCCTTGAGACGAGACTCTTTAAAAAGGCCCTGACAGAAGGAACAGGGGGGTGGCATTTGGAAAAACCTCGTAAGAGCAAAGGCTGAGGTTTGATGGAGCAGGTGACAAGCATTTTGGCATTGTTTTGTCCAGAGATTTGATAATATCAGAACGCGGCCGCTTCTGACCCGGACTCAAGGCATTAGATTTTGTTTTAATAAAGATCGCTCTATTTCAACCCGGCCTTGCCTCCGCAGTATCCTTTATTGTCGAACTACACGCCGACACCTTTAAAGAGGGAAGCCCAGAAACATCAGGTGGCGTTGTCGGCAGGATCGCTTTTGACAACTTGGACGCACGGCAGGAGCCCAGAGACTGACTTTCACCCCAGCCGGCAAACAAGGGGTCTTGGGTTCAGTACTCCAATGTCAGGCTGAAAATGACCAAATTGGAGGGAGAAACGGGCAATAGGTGTGTAGTTTAATGATACGGTTCTGTCTAAATTTTCTAAATTAAGGGAAAGAGAAACTTATGCGGTAGAGATTTATGAATTAATTAGAAATACGGTGCAGACAGTAGAAAGTATGACGCTAAGCTTATATTGTCCTAAGACATGCGTGAGATTGGTCATTATTTCCTACGCGCTAAAGTTGTCTCAAATAGAGAAGTGAAGAAAATAAGGAATAAAAGAAGATAAGAAGAGAAACTGCTGCGGCAGAAGTGATAGAACTGGTGACCAGCCGCTGAAGATACGTGACAGGCAGGGCGTTTAGCTTACACTATCGGACTTGCGAGACATTAGTTGTTGTTCTGCGTGGTTCAGTCTCAAAGAGTAAAAAAGAGTAGGGAAGCCTGGCCAGGGCAGAAGACCACGAAAAAGTAGAATGAGAGAGAAATGTTATGTCAAACCAAGCTGTTGTGACAATAGAAAATACGGCAAGTCCACGGGATGCTTGTGGACTTTAAAATAAACAATGTGGTATGGCACTTGGGGGGCTGTTAGAGACGGTTTACCGTACTCTGAGTCCAACAAACCAAGTTGAAGGAGGTGTCATGAAATTCAGCTGAATAAGTGTCTGTGTTTGTGCATAAAAGGAATGACGGGCGGGCGGCCCGGTTGTATTAAGTGTTCAGTGTTGATCGTGCCCATTGTGTCCTCCAAAGCTGCGTGTGGGGGTTGAAATTCAGCTTATAGTTGATGGGAAAGCTGATTGTTTGTCTATAGAAGGGAATATAAGTAATCTATATACATGCACATTATTAGAATATATCAGATACAATGCATAAGTGTTGTTATTGATAACGTGATATATAACAGATATAATAATACATAAATAAATCATACGAATGTAGTAATGTGGGATGTATTATCTAACTTCTCAGTGATGTGGTGTGATTAAGTGGTTGTACTTTTGCCCTGCAACTGAGAGGTGACAGTGAGTCTCATCGCTGTCACATGAGAACAGAGATGAACAGCTGTGAAAGATAAAGGATTTCACATAGAGGATATATTAATTGAGGTAAATCGGCTGTTTAAGAAAGAAAAGGAGGACTTGGTGGCATGAAGAGATACCTATTAATAAAGTTATTATTTATATGCACAAATAGCACTATTACTCACATAAAAGAGAGAGTAGAAGCAATAAGGAAAAGCTAAGGGGAAATTAGGCGGAGAGAAGATGAAGAAAGTAGTCAAAAATTATCGAAATTCGAATATAAGATTAAAACACACATACATGATTTGTGTGACTAAAGGCATCCTAGTTGAATGTGTATCTGAGGAGTCCAATAGGGTGCTCTTTGTCTCTATAAAGCGGGGGAGATGTGATTACCTGGGGATGATGATTGATTTGTTTAACAGTAGAGAGGTTCAATGAGTACGCTGAGTAGGCATTTGTGGATGTACGGACAATTGTTTATTTGATTGACTGGTGTAGCTGGTCAAAATATGAAATTGGACTTTATGCACTATAGCCCCACATATTAGAGTGGGAAGTCGTGAGGTAAGGTAAAGATAAGTTAATCGAATTGAGCAAGCAAAATTTTAAAAGCTAGAAGTACCGGTACAAGAATTTGATGCAAAATTTGAAAATATACATTTTTAAAGATCTAAAGACAGGAGACAGCTAAAAATGCATGATTAAAGTAGTGTGACAAACACCAAACCACAGTATTGACAGGACTGAGTATCTAAATATATTGGGGAATTTGGGGGTTATCCAAAAGCCATTTAGTAGTAAAGCTCGGATATTTTCGTACAGGGAGTAAAACAAAATCATACACATTGATTTTGCTCTAAAGACACCACCTCCGAGCAAATAATTAAATTGAAATTAATAAATAATGATAGTGGTCGTGAGTCTAGCAATATCTTTCATTTAAGGCGTGATTTTTTGATCTAAAATGCCTGTGTGAATGTTGGCAGATAAAAGTGGTAATTTATAACTGACAATGAGCCGATTCAGATCTCTTCAGTATCTCTGCGGTTGAGAGGAGTTCAGATTGCGCGTGTCCGCAGAGAGAGAAGTAGAGAAGGGGGGCTGAGCAGCTGGTGTGTGAACGCGCGGACACAGAGACAGCGCCGCTGAAAGAGGAAAGGTGCTCCCCCTCCCACACTTAAGATCAAGGTAATCAATATAACTGTGAAAAGCTTTAGTGATTTGAAATAAACTGGAGCTGCATTGATGAAATGATAGTGATGTTTAACTAAACCTGTACAACGTTTATATTACTAGGATGACGATAAAGGAGTGACATTTTTTGGCTTGCTCCATGGACAAAATAATAGTCTTCATTTGTATTTTTCTTCCTCTTCATTCTATACACCGGGGACGTGAGAGTCCAAGAAAGAAGGCATAACATCTAAAGTTAGGAGAGTCACCGGATACCCGTTACATCGGTTGATTTTATCCGCCTGTGTGACCCACAGGCTAGTGTCCACTGCATGAAAAGTGGGATTTTCGTCAGTATGCGGCACTGTAGATTGCCGTGGAATTTCAGGTTTGCGGCTGCACGCGGCAATTTGCAGGCAACACTGAAAACTGACGTAAATTGACGGAAATTGACGTGGGCCTTGCTTGGCAGTTGTCCCCCCCTCCCCCTGATTCTAGGGGAGGCTTTAACATGTAAATGAAAATGCTGTGAGCTATACAAATGCAAATCAGGGTTGCAGGGGGAGTTTTACCCCAGGTGACCTTTTTCTAAAAGGTGTTAACTTCATTTTAAGAAAATCTCTGGTATAAATAGATCAGGCTCAGTATAGCCTAATTATAGACCCTTATATTTTAGCTTGAATGGATTTATTTAATGAAAGTATGCTAGATTAATTACTGTGTATGTCATTAGCAATGGCCATGTTATGTAAAACAGATCATTTATTCTTTTCTCTCTCTCTCTCTCTCTTTCTCTCTCTCACTCTCTCTCTCTCCTGGGAACAAGTTAAAGATAAAACGCCAGTTGTTAAGAAGTAAAAATTTGCATGAAATATTTTGAGATAACCAAGATTTTAAAATGTAAAAAAAAAAAAGTATTTCTATAATTTCATGGGTTCTGAATGTTTTAAAAGCAGTTGAAAAGTAATTCTTATTGCGTGTGAGAGTTCATGACCTGTAAGAGTTTTTACACTTCCGGGTAGACCGGAGCGTGAGTGACAAGGAAGAAGGAGCGGAGAGTTAATGTCGTCGAGCAGCTAACAGTGGACTGTGTGTGTCGTCAGTGTCGTGTTTTATCACTAACAGACTGAACTGTTGTCGGACGACGTGCTGTGGGTGTGTGAGTTGAACTCTCAATCGCAGTCGAAGTGTCCAACGAAGTGTGTTTTAATGGACACGAAGCAAGTTCGGCTAAGCTAGCTAGCAGGAGCTAGGCTAGCGGCCCGGTCATTGTCGAGAGGACGTCTGCACAGATGGGAGAAGCTTTGCCGGGTCGCCACGAAGAATTTCGCCGACGGACGGAGCTTCACTGCCGCAGAAGGACACGGAGGTTTATCGCTGCGAGCATTTTGTTTTCACAGACTAACCTCGCCTCATAACAAGGCCGCGACCTCCTGTTAGCTCGGACCTATGTCTGCAAGTCCAGATTTACACGATGCCGATAATGACGCCATTGTGTGTAAGTAACTGTTACTGTTTTCTCCCGCGCTTAATTTTACTGTGACTTACGTTTCTTTATTCATACCAGTCTTTTTAATTGTTTTCCAGCTGCCTGTAAGACATTACGAGACAGTACGCAGGACAACAAACAACCAGATCTTGCATCGCAGGCAGAAGCTGTGAGGAGTTCAGCTCGGAGTCGATCGAGGACAAAGAGGGTAAGATTTATTAGATTAGATCCGTTTTTGGTCAATGTGACTATTATTCTATTAAATAATAGATGTGTTGTGTCCATACGCAGTGCATCGCGCAGTACTGATTTCGTCTTTATTGATTGTTTTTACAGCTGCTGGAAGCGAGACAGTGTGCTAGCTGAGGATGAGGTGGACCTTTGGAAGTGCGCCGCCATAGACCTGACGTCTGAGGAGGAAGACGGCACAAGATGGCGGGGTGTCTGGATGAATTGTGCGACCTCCGTCCTTTCGCAGCCGAGAGCTCACCGAGCTCTGCGCCACACTGCTGTCACATGAGAGACGATTCCGTACGTTCAGTACAGGGCAGCGCACCACAGACGTCTGCAGAAACAGTTCGCGGTGCTGCAGGATTTTGGGCCTCTTGTGAGCTTCCCGTTTGTTGTGTGGGCAAATTATGCTTTGTACATGCTCTGTGTTTGTGTTTGTGCTAATAAAACTCTTCTTTTGAATAAACAACACCTTCCTGGCAAATGTTCCTTTCCTCAGTAAATTCTTTCATGTCATTGATGATATCATAAATATAAATGAATGAATAAATCATATATATATATATATATATATATATATATATATATATATATATATATATATATATATATATATATATATATATACACATATATGTATATATACATATATGTATACATATATACATATATGTATATATATATATATATGTATATATATAATTTTTTTTTTTTTTTACCCACCGGGGTTTACATTTATAATGAGCCAAGGTGACCAATCACGAGTGATTCTGCTTGTTTATGAGTAGTGGTTTCATCCAATACTGAGTGAGGATATTCAAGCCAGCCCACACATTCTCTGGCCAGGCGTGGTTTCGCTGCTATTCATATGCAAATTAGAGGCGTTCGCACCTCCGGGAGCTCCACATACGTCATGGTTCGTTTCCGACAATTTTCGGCACAGACAAACGCCACGTTCACAGCCTGTAAATTGTCGTTAACTGCCGAAAATTAGGGAGATTTCCGGGCGTTTACGGGGCCGAAAATCCCACTTTTCATGCAGTGGTCAGGCTAGTGCGACTTTATCCACAAACTCTTTAAGGACACACACACACGGATACAACCCCGTGAGATAATTCTATGAAGACAGAAACACAAACACAATCCCATGCAAACACTCATGCTCATACAATTACATACATTTGATGCTACAACAGTTACATACATATAAAGCGTTTTGCACATACATGGGGAGTACCATTACGAGTGAAGCTTGGCAACTGACTGACCCACTATAATATGATAGGTTGTTAATAGTGATTTTATTATTTGAGTTTATACTCTTATTTAACCTTGAATTTAGTATCTGATGGCTGAATTGGTTTATAATTGTTGAAGGACATAAACAAGGGGGAGATTAGCTCAGACGTCAGTAACAGTTTGTCGGTTCTCAGTGGGAACTGGTGGACCTTTAGGTCTCTTATTTTCTTGTGTCCTCACAGACAGTCGAGTTGAGAAATGTTACAGTGTTTTCAGGGTGATGTATTACTGGTTTTCTCTGAGGTTGGCAAAATTTATTCCATTTCCATTGGATAGTAGTTACGGTGACACAGTGTTAAAAAAAACGCATTTCTACTTGATTAATTTGATTTAGGTGACCCCTTATATGGAGTAAATGATCTTGTCTTTAACATTGTTTTAAAGGATATGAAGGTCAATTGAGCACAACCCAGAGGAAAATTTTAATGCTCAAAGCTTGCTCCTTTATGGCTCCATAGCCATAAAGGAGCTCAATGAGAGTTCTCATTTCAGTCTCGTTGTAGTCTTTTTTGGTCTCAAACATTTCTCATTGGTTTCTCCTAAAATTCCTTAGAAGCAATAGGTGAGACTTGAGACTTTACTGCTTAAACCTTGCTCCTTTCCAGCACTGGGGAGACATTCTGAAACTTCATTGAGAGCTTGATGAGATCTCCTTTGAAAGTTGAGATTTTTCGCACCTGTTTCTCAGGAGAAACAATTGAGAAACAGGAGAAATCAGCCACAGCCTCACTTTGGTCTCACATAGATCTCATAGTTGTCTAGGAGAAATGAATGAGACACTACTGAGATCTTTTTTCCAATTTTCGTTTCCTCTGGGAAGCTCTCTTTTCCAATGATGCCCTGAGCATAAAATATGAGTATACACAATATGATCATCAATCACAATTACCTTCAGACTGAAGAACATTAAACAACAGGTAATTTGGAAATATCTAAAGAGATAAGATCGTTTAGCTCAAGAGCAGACTATCAGCCATTCCACTTCTGAGGGACACTGGCTTGAGAAGCAGTCTTTCCCAATATGATTCTTATAGTGGGATGTCTAAATTTAGGACTCGTAAACAAGTGAAAAATTACAACTTCTGAAAAAATTGGTTAGATAGGCGGATAAAAATGCTGCAGGGCCTTTAAATAAGATGATGCAGTACTGTTCCCTCCTTATGGATAATGATGGTCATCCAACTTTGACATGAAGGACACGGTGATGAGTTCTAAACCCATCACCTGCGATACAACCGAGTGCAGAATGATACCCTGCCTAAAGCTGAGAAAACAGCATAGAGGACATCAACATAATAAAGAGCAGGAAAAAAGTAACTTCAACAAGCTGTTTTCTACAGTTCAAAGTAAAGCAAGCTCGGTTGTGATAAATCAGTGGTCATTTACTCTTTAGTTTTTAGTTAATTCAATAATATGACTTTAAAAGATAACTCATCATCTATCCAAATACTCAGATATATGTGACTGGACACCCTTTCATAAGGAGTCCCATTCAGCGAAGAGATTACTGTTTATAAGAGAAGGGGCAGACAGAGCTAACTACCTGGAAGTTGTTTGAAAACTAGGGATAGAAAGGAGATAGGGAACATGCTTGCGGAGGAATCGAGTACTTTGGTGTGCTGCCTGGTCGGGTTCAGATGAATGGGGGAGTCGACAATCCAAACAAACTCTGCTCAGCTCCGCTTGCATAATTGTGGGACCACAAGGAGCTACTATAAAAATAAACAAAAATGAATATCTTGGAAAATAATAGAACACTGAAGGAGGTATCCCACGTGACTCGGATGGAGCCACTTTTGTTCCAACAAAAGAAACTCTGCCATTTGGGGATACTACAGACCAGAGATTCATCAACATGATGATCTCTGCCCAAGGACTGGGACAATCAGAGACAACTGACAGACAAATCAATGTTCAGTGTCAACTCAGATGCGAATCGCCTGAAAAGGATTTGCTACAGGTTCCGGAGTGTTCGCGGTTACAACACACCACTGACATCGGACTCATGAAATTAACCAAGCCCGGAGCCTGGCCTCCATGGAGGAACCAGTATTCACTGAAGGGGGAGGCGATCCAAGGGATTTCACCACAAATTAAAGGGCTGCTACAAAAGAATGTCTGGAGGATAACTCAGGATCCCCAAAGCAACACACCGTTGTTGCCTGTAAAGAAATCAGATGACTCTTATCTCTTTGCGCATGATTTCAGAGAAGTTAAGGAAATTGTGGCTGACTTTCCAGCTGATGTACCTGATCCGCATGCCTCGGTGGCTCACATTTATGGAGGACCAAACCTGACATAAGTATAAATAAATAAATAAATGCATAAATAAATAAATAAATAAATGCTGAAATAAATGTATAAATAAATAAATGCATAAATAAATACATGCATAAATAAATACATGCATAAATAAATGAATAAATAAATAAATGCTGAAATAAATGTATAAATAAATAAATAAAAGTATAAATAAAAGAATAAATGCTTTTTATTTATTTATACATTTCTGTTCACCTACATTTATTTATTTCTGTATTTCTGTTCACCTACATTTATTTATTTCTGTATTTCTGTATACCTACCGTAAGTTATGACTATAACTATGGATCTATGAGACCAAATGATGACCGTCACCACGGTCTTCACCTTGAATGATACCATCATCTCCCTATCCTCGAGACCATATAACAACAAAGTCATGTGACTGACCTTAAGGAGGCTTGACTCGCCGCCTACAAAAGCATCCAGGTGAGCACGCCTCTCCCTCTTGCCTGGAACGCCTCAGCCCGTTCTGAGCGACAAGAGATGGTGACGGTCATCATTCGGTCTCATAGATCCATAGTTATAGTCATAACTTGCGATCTATTTCGACCTCACTCATACCATCACCACGGTCTTCACCTTGGATGACTAGTACCATCAGCGTCGCAAGGAACCGAGGACTCCACCCCTCCTCGTCCAGCAGCCGAGAGCACGGCGTAGCCCAGTGGAGAGGGCGACGCCACGTTGACCCTATAAAATCTGGCAAAGGTACAGGGAGCACTCCAAGAAGCTGCTGCACAGATGTCAGAAAAGGGGACCCCCCGCAGAGCAGCCCAGGAGGTGGCTACACTCCTGGTGGAGTGGGCCACCACGTTTCCCGGGGCCGGGAGGCCCTGCATGGAGTACGCCTCAGAGATAGTATTGGCAACCCAGCGGGACAGACATTGTTTCGACACGGGGAGGCCCAGCTTGTCAGCACGGAAACACACAAACAACTGCGAATGCGAGCTCCTCAGAGATTGAGTACGTGCAATGTAAGTGCTGAGTGCCCGCACAGGGCACAAATTAGGGTCAGGTCGAAAAGCACTGACCTCAATAACCTGATTCACTGTCTGAGGGTTTACGACCTTAGGCAGAAATGCAGGGTTCGGCCAAAGAGACACGCCAGTGTCATCTGCCTTCCACCTCAAACAATCCCTACTCGCAGACAGAGCGTGTAATTCGCCCACTCGTTTAGCTGAACATATAGCCAAGAGGAAAGCTGTTTTGTGGGACAGGAACTTGAGGGTGGACTGATCAAGGGGCTCATACGGGGGTTGAGTCAGGGACCTCAGCACCAACGGGAGGTCCCACGATGGAGCTCTGGGGGACCTGATCGGACGCAGGCGACAGGCCCCTTTAACGAACTGCGACACCAAAGGGTGCCTGCTTACGGTAACCCCACCCACTGCCTCATGAAAGAAAGAAATAGCAGCAGTGTATACTTTAATGGTGCTAGCGGCCCTCCCTGAGTCCAAGAGAGACTGGAGAAAACGGAAGATCAGCTCAATGGGGCACATAGATGGGTCAATTTGTGCGCGTTGACACCATGTCAGGAAAACACTCCACTTCTGGCTATAATTGGCACGGGTGGAGGGGGCTCAGGCATGTCCTATAGTCCTCAGAACAGCTTCATCTAATCCCTGAGGCCGGGACTGAGGAGGGGCCATGCCCAGAGCTGCAGAAGAGCAGGTCTGGGATGCCAGATCTGGCCCCCCGCCTGTGAGAGGAGGTCCACCCTGCCCGGTAGGGCCCAGGGTTGAACGTGGACAAGGCGAAGGAGCCTGGGGAACCAGTGCTTCCTCGGCCAACGAGGGGCTATCAGCAGCACCTTGTAACGGCCCATAGTGACCCTGTGGAGCACCTGGGAAATCAACGGGAGTGGGGGAAAAGCGTACAACAACCCGTCTGGCCACTCGTGAGACAGAGCATCCAGACCCAGAGGGCCCCCCCTGCCCATTAGGGAGAACCACATCCTGCAGTGTGTTGTCTCCGCAGAGGCGAACAGGTCGGCGCAGGCCATGCCAAACTGAGCCCACAGGAGGGCCACCACCTCTGGGTGAAGCCTCCACTCTCCTGGGAGAGGGCCCGTCCTGGACAGGAGGTCTGCTGCCCGGTTCGCCACACCGGGAATGTAGACTGCCCTGAGTGAAGCTAGATGTTGATCTGCCCAAAACAGAAGTGTCTGCGCCCCCTGGAGGCAACGCAGTGACCTGGTGCCCCCCTGGTGGTTCACATGGAATACCGTGGAGGAACTGTCTGTGCGTACCAGGACATGCCTGCCCTGGATGGAAGGAAGGAGCGCCTTCAACGCCAGGAAAACTGCCCTCAGTTCCAAGACGTTGATGTGCTTCTCCCCCCAAGGGGGTTCCCAGACACCACGCACCATCCTGTGTTCCCACACTGCTCCCCACCCTGTCAGGGAGGCATCCGTGGTTACCACCGTCCTTCTCGAAGGAATATTCCCAAGGGGGACACCCTGGAGAAGGAGCCTCGTGTCTCTCCATGGGCGCAAAGCCCGGAGAAACGTGCGTGTCACCCGAACCTTTGCACGTCTGTGCAATTTCGGGTGGAGGCCGAGAGCATTGAACCATCTCTGCAAAGGCCAAGCCCTGAGGAGACCAAGAGGAACAACAGCCACTGCAGCCGAGATCATGCCCAACAGCCTCTGGAACTGGACCAACTACAGCCTCTTGCCGAGGCGAAAATGGGACAGAAGGGCCAGGATGTTCCCCACCCTCTGAGAGGTGAGTGACACGGACATTGCGACAGAGTCCAGGCGCAGCCCGACAAAGACCGCCTGCTGACCTGGCTCCAGGTTGGTTTTTCGTCCAGTTCACTTTGAGCCCCAGGGACTGGATGTGGGAGAGAACCAAACCCGTATCCCGTAGAACTTGGTCGCGGGATGGGGCACAGATCAGCCAGTCGTCCAAATACGGGAGGATTTTCATACCCGACAGCTGGAGAGGGCGCAGAGCTGCTCCAATGACCCTGGTAAAGACCCTTGGTGAGAGGGAAAGGCCAAATGGGAGAACCTTGAACTGGTAGGCCCGTCCCTGGAAGGCAAAGCGGAGAAAAGGTCTGTGGTCTGGGCAGATGGGCACGTGGAAATAAGCGTCCCTTAGATCTACTGATGTGAACCAATCCCCCTTTTCCACAGCCTCCAAGATCTGACTCGTGGTCAGCATCTTGAAGGGCAAAACCTTTATGAAGGCATTTAAGCGTCTGAGGTCCAAGATGGGGCGTAGGCCTCTATCTTTTTTTGACACGAGGAAGTACAGAGAGTAAAAGCCAGCGAGCTGTTCGCTTGGCTCTACCCTCATAATTGCATCCTTCTGTAGAAGGGTCACAATTTCCCCTGCTAAAATTTTCTCCTGGACTGGGTCCCTGACCGTGGTCATACGGACCCCGGAGAAAGGGGGGGGGTCGCCGCCGAAACGGGATCCTGTACCCTGTGGACACTGTAGCCAGCGCCCAGGGGTCCAAAACCCTTTCTTCCCAGCTGTCCAGGCAAAGCTGGGAGGAAACTGCGGCGGCCGACCCCCCACCCCTATGGGGCCCCAGCCTGTCGTCCCGTACCCCTGGGGGGGTGTCTCCTGTGGGACCCCTCTTTACTGGGAGGACGGGGCTGAAACCGCTGCTGCCGGCGTGACGGCGGTTGTGTATTACCAGAGGCCGGGAAACCAGCATGCTGCCACCACGGCTCCTGGCGAGCGCCAGGGGGATGGTTTGAATGCTGGGGACCCCTAGAACCATACCTGGGAGCCGTGGTTCTGCTAAAGGTGCGCCGCACACAATCTCTAGTGCGGCGAGACTGTTCAGCTTTGTCCAACACGCCCTGAGCATCAGGATGAAAAACGCGTGCAGGCACAATTGGCATGTTTGTGAGCTCCTTCCTAATGTTCTCTGGAAGGGATGTCTGCGCCAACCAAATCTGCCTCCTGGACATCATGGCAGATGACATCACTGCACCAACATCCCTTGTAAGTTGGGAGTGAGTGACAAGTGAGTGACAAGAGCGGAGTCTATCAGGCTCATAGTGTCCTGATCCTCAACTCAACTCTCAACTCAACTTTATTTATAAAGCGCTTTAAGCAGCCGCAGCTGGGACAAAGTGCTGTACATAAAACATAGGAAACAACAAATAGAATAAAATAAATAAAAAATAAAAAAAAACAATAAAATAATAAAAATGTTAAAACAATAAAAACAATAAAAACAATAAGACATTAAAACACTAAATGGACAGTGAGGGGGCTTGTCTGACATGGAGCGGGAGGGCGTTCCAAAGTTTGGGACCGGCGATAGAAAAGGCTCTTTCCCCTCTGAGCTTCCGCTTAGACCTCGGTACCTCCAGGAGCAGCTGGTCAGCTGACCTGAGGCACCGGGCAGGAGCGTAGTGATGGAGCAGCTCAGAGAGGTAAGGCGGGGCGAGACCATTTAAAGATTTAAAAACAAATAAAAGAATCTTAAAATGAACTCTAAAATGCACAGGCAGCCAGTGGAGGGAGGCCAGAATGGGAGTAATGTGCCCCCTCTTACGTGCTCCAGTTAGGAGGCGAGCAGCAGCGTTCTGGACTAACTGGAGACGTGTGAGGGAGGACTGGCTGACTCCAAAATAAAGTGCATTACAGTAATCCAGCCGAGATGTAATGAAGGCATGGATTACTGTTTCAAAGTGCTTTTGTGCAAGAATGGGCTTCACCTTTGCCAGCTGCCTCAGGTAAAAGAAGCTGGACTTCACTATTGCACCAATTTGCCGGTCCAGTTTAAAATCACTGTCCATCTTAAAACCCAAGTTTGAGACTGTTGGCTTCATATAGTGTGCCAAAGGGCCCAAGTCAACAGGGGGGGGTTCACTAGAGCCGCTCGGACCAAAAATCATCACTTCTGTCTTTTTTTCATTAAATTTTAAAAAGTTCAGCGACATCCATGCTTTAATGTCTTCAAGACATAAAAGAAGTGGTTTCAGACAGGCGTTTTTCTTTTTCAGCGGCACATAAATCTGACTGTCGTCAGCGTAAAAATGAAAGCAGATGCCATGTTTTCTCAGGATGGAACCCAGGGGAAGCAGATACAAAGAGAAAAGCAGAGGCCCTAAGATTGAGCCCTGTGGAACCCCATATGACAGCGGAGCAGAGCGGGACTCAGAGCCACCAAGGCGTACACACATAGATCTTCCCTCAAGATATGATCTGAACCAATTCAGGGCGCTGCCACTAATGCCCACTAGGTGCTGCAAGCGGGACACTAAAATATTGTGGTCCACAGTATCAAAGGCTGCTGTTAGGTCCATCAAGACAAGGATCACATATTCTCCAGAGTCAGTAGCCAGGAGGATGTCGTTGAAGACTCTTAATAAGGCTGACTCCGTACTATGCCTTGTTTTAAAACCAGATTGGAAAACTTCCAGGATGTCATGGTCATCCAGGAAAGCCTTTAACTGAACTTGGACGACTTTTTCCAGGATTTTAGAGATAAAAGGCAGCTTGGAGATAGGTCTATAATTAGCTAGCATACCACGATCAAGGCTAGGTTTCTTAAGCAGGGGTTGCACCACAGCATGTTTAAAACTTTGGGGGACAACACCAGAAGATAAACTGCTGTTAATAATGGTCAGTACTGACTGCCCTATACAAGGGAAAACCTCTTTAAAAAAGTGAGGCGGGACAATGTCACAGGGAGAGCCTGATGGCTTAATCTGGCCAACCACATCTTCTAAAGCCATCAGAGACACAGGCTCAAACAAATCAAACACAGCTGAGCAGAGAACATGGTCAGAGGGGTCAGATGCAGGTGTGGTAATGAGAGCTCTTGCAATAGCAACCTTATCAATGAAGAATTGCAGGAAGCTATTGCACATTTCGGGGGACTCCTCTGTGCACGCGGGCTGAGGTGAGCCAAGAACAGATTCTATGGTTTTAAATAACACACGCGGGTTGTGAGAATTTGATTCAATAATGTTTGACAGGTGCTCTCTTCTGGCCTCTTTAACAGTGTTCTGGTAGCAGCGCCAGCAGTCTTTTAGGATTTGGTGAGACACATGCAGCTTGTCCTTTTTCCACCTGCGTTCAGCTTTGCGGCACTCCTGTCTGGCTGCGCGAGTTCTCCCATTGAACCAGGGCTCAGGTTTAGCTTTGGGCTGCACCGTTTTAAATGGAGCCACAGAGTCCAGTATGTTTCGGCAGGAGGAGTGAAACCAGGAGCTGAGCACCTCCGTGTTTGCAGATGTTAAGTCAGAGGGGACACAGAGCTGGTTGAAGGCAGCGGAGAACTGACCGGCAGTGACGGGGTTAAAAATCCGACGGCAGCGAGCAGGAGCGGCAGATTTAACTGCAGCACAGGAGACAGCAGCTTCAAACAGTACCGGCAAATGATCGGAAAACACATTGTCACAGATTTCCACGTTTGACACAGATAAACCATGACAGAGGACGAGGTCTAATGTGTGTCCACGTTCGTGTGTGGGACCAGACACACACTGCTCCAAATTAAAAGAGTCAATAAGGCTTAAAAAGTCCTTCACCAACGGTTTTTCAGGACAGCACACATGAATGTTAAAATCCCCTACAAGGAGGACACGATCATACTTAGGCATGATTTCAGCCAGAAGATCAGAGAAGTCATTTAGGAAGTCTTTATTGTATTTGGGCGGTCGGTAGATGACGGCACACAGCACTGGGTCTGAGCGACCCACCTCAAATACATTTGCTTCAAAGCTGGAAAAAGAGGATGAGACAGCGGGCTGCCTACAATTAAAACCGTTTTTATAAACAGTCGCCGTCCCTCCTCCACGACCCGACGATCGCGGGGAGTTTAAATAAGAACAGCCGGCCGGTAGAAGTTCGATCAGGGGGCTGCACTCACCGGCACCGATCCACGTCTCTGTCACACAGAGGAAGTCCAGGCCACGGGAGTTGAAAAAGTCCCTCAGGATAAACGTTTTGTTTACCAGTGATCTGGCGTTCACCAGCCCGAACCTGGCGGGGGCCGGGGGCTTCAGTTCGGCAGGTGGCGAAGCCCGTGGCAGCATCCTCAGGAGCCGGGGGTTCACGCCGCGCTGAGAAAGCCGAGGAGGGCAGGTGCGGCGGAGCCGGAGTCCCTCAAACGAGCCGGCGACAGGTACGAGGCAGGCATCGATGGGATCCAGGAAACGCCGAGGCACGGCGAAGGGATGAATACGTCCATGTCCTGTCCGGGAAATGGACGAAGATTGTGCCAGCCAGACTTTCAGCTTCACCAGCCGGCCGCCGCGTTTGCCGCGGCGGCGGGGACGCTTCCGCCGAGGAGGTGGAGCAGAGGCCCGGCACAGGTGAGTCGGGATCCCCGCTAGAAGCGGGGGCACAGTTTTCTGCCCACTATGCTTAAATGCACGTAACTCTCCGACATTATGTCGAAGATTCAAAAGAGCCTGGCGATCATACACCAGCAGAGACTCGATCTGGTTAGTGGCAAAGGTTATAAACAACAGAAACATCAGCCATTGTAGGAGCAGTAGGCGGCCAGCAACACACAGCGGCGCCATCTTGCTCTCTGTTCTCATCCTGAGCGTAGAGCGTGTTGTGACCCTCTGGGTTAGCCGTCCTCCTGAGGGCCGCCAACAAAATGGCGAGTGCATTACCGGAGCGGGCAGCCCGGGTGGCAGCATTGTAAGAGCGACACACCAGGCGGTCGGTCTTTTCGCATTCCTTTACAGGACAGCGAGGGTTAGCGGTCACCCGTTCTGGGCCTAGAGACGTAAGGGCCGCCATCTCCCTCTCAACCGGGGGCATGTCCCCCATGCCGGTGTCAGGAGCGTACATGACCTTCGTCAGCCTCCGGCATCCAGCATTGGATTGAGGTGCACCACTCGGGGCATTCCAAGATTTTCTGAGCATGTGCAAATAATCTGCTGCCACAGGAACAGATATGGGGTGCTGAGAGTGGGAAATACCAGCCCACACACCGTCCATCGGAGCAGGTGTCACAACTGGGATGTTGAGTCCCACAATCTTCGCCGCACTCATAATTTTGGAAATTATGTCGATGGCAGAAGACTCGCCCCCGCCAGCTGGGCTGAGGTTAGACATCCCCTCAGCCGCAGAGGACCTGAGCTGCTCGTCTGAACCAGCAATGTCAGACTGTTCGCCGCTCCCAAAAGGTGAGTCCCGTGCATACAGGGAGATGACGTCCGGAGTATCACCTCCATCCCCCTGACCAGAGGGCAACTCATCAGGGGAGGGCTCCTTCAAGTGCTCCTCCCCCGGCGTGCCTGTCATGGCGGGCCACTGGGCCTCCACTCTGCCCAATCTCTCTGACAGACCACGTATGGCAGCCAGGATTTGCAATTGGGTGTCTCCATGGGCACCCTGGCCACCCGGAGCATCCACAGGGTCATCAGGGGGCTGGACCGCCTGCTTCTCACCAGAGCCACGCCTTCTCTTACGGTTAGGGGTGCGTTCATGTTTGCGCTTCCGAGAGCGTGTCTTAGGAGCATGCACGCCCTCCTCACTGAACTGGGAAGGGTCAGGTTGCGCAGCCCCTGCACGAACAGACAGTTCCAGTCATTTGGCCCTGCAAGCCCGTTCTTCCCTGGGCAGCTCGACTGCCGCTGCACAGGGGTTGGCAACATCCTCCAACACATAGGCAATGCCCAAACAGGAGGGGCACTCCCGATGGCCATCACGGGGGTCCATAACACCCAGGCAAAAGCGGCAGGCATGAGAGGCCATTCCTCTATGTAGCCAACAGCTACGAATAGCTGGTCAAAGGGAAACAAAAAAACAGGCTGCACACAACCAGTGAAAGAAAAACAACCCACCTACTGCAAAAAGCAGGGATTTAGGGCAAATAAAAAATTCTGCTACTGCAGCTTTAAGTTTAACAGAAAGAGACCCAAAAACGGGAGAAAATTAAACGAGCAGCCTACTGCGCACAGAGGCGAGGGGGCTGCCTATTAACTTAATTACCAATAAGCCGGCTGGGAAGAAAGCAACCCCACGACCAACTTAAGCTCACCAGCCCCACTCATTGTGCGCGAACGCACGAGGGGGGGGGGACACAAGCTCCCACCACTGCGGACAGCGGGTTAAACGGGGAAATCAACACTAATACAAACAAAGGAGGAAGCGGCTTCTGAGCACGCTTAATTTGTTTGATAATTCACACCTATGAAGGAGAAAACGCTGTGAAAGCGAAACCACTTACCACAAGCTGCGGGTCTCCAATGACAATCACCTGAAACAAAGAGAGGTTAAACGCTCTGCTTCACGTGGCGTAACCTCCGTCATGTTTACAATTCATCAAATGCGCCAAGGAAACAATCCACCTACAATCCTCAGGGGCGCAAGGCACCTGCACTGCAGTGACGGATTGCTAATTGTGGAGTCCAAAAAAACGCTACTTACCTGCGGTCTCGGATGAGGCGAGTGAGGCAAAGAGGGAGAGGCGTGCTCACCTGGATGCTTTTGTAGGCGGCGAGTCAAGCCTCCTTAAGGTCAGTCACATGACTTTGTTGTTATATGGTCTCGAGGATAGGGAGATGATGGTATCATTCAAGGTAAAGACCGTGGTGACGGTCTGAGTGAGGTCGAAATAGATATATATTTATTTTTGTGTTTCTGTGTCCATATGTAAATGAGGAGGTAGGAGGTCCTAACCTTAGTCAAGAGCATGGTTGGTTACAGGAGTGTGCTCGATGAGGGTCTACTACTTCTGCCTTACTAGCAGCGCTGATTCCTGTACACTGTACAGGAATGTTGCTGGCTACCAGCAACCCTGCTCAGCTAACTGTTAGCTGCAGTTGTTGACATTTGTTCATGTAGCTCTGGTTTAGTTATGAATTTGACTGGCGTTCATTTTAACTTGCAAGGGTCCCAGGTGTGCTGGTGGTGTGGTTTGAGAATCCCGTCTGGAGAGAGAGGGGTCCTCAGCCATGTCCGCTAACCAGGAAAAACATTCTGCTCATCGCTCCAAGTCATGTACATGTGTATTCTAGACGAGCGCTACAGAGCACAAATCGTCCAAAAGTGCATGTTGTCGGTCTCATATCTTTGTCGTGAATGTCTGTACTCTCAAATAACTCATAGGTGGAACAGGCTGAGGCATTTGTTCACGCCGAGCGGCTCGAGAGCAGAGTGGAGACCCCTTTTAGCTCTTATGTTAGCTGTTAGCTGCTCGCTGTAGCGCAGCGTCCAGGTTACCTTGTGACACCGGTTACCATTGGGTATTTTTCATTCCGCACTGTTCAAATGGTCGCTTAAAGCCATCGTTCCGAGCCGCATACATCGTTATTAAGCTGAAGCTAAGTCAGTGTGAAAACTGTACACTGTCATACAGCCTGCTGGTCAAACAGTCTGCAGAGTACGTTGACATCCAGCCCGAGCTCAGCATGTGGTCAATCAGCTGTGGCAAATCGTGAGACGTCCAGATCAACCTGTGATTCAAACACCAGTAGCGACAATGGTTCATAGGAAATCCCAGACATGTATCTCACTCTCGGTGGTAACATGTGTCAACAGTTAACCTGGACGCTACGCTCTTAGCGCTACAGCGAGCAGCTAAAAGCTAACTAGCAGCTAAAAGCTAACTAGCAGCTAACTGCTAACAGCGGTGTCCACGCCGCTCTCGAGCCGCTCGGCGTGAACAAATGCTTAATACTGTTCCACACATGAGTTGTTTAAGAGTACAGAGATTCACGACAAAGATATGAGACCGACAACATGCACTTTTGGACGATTTGTGCTCTGTGGCGCTCGTCTAGCAGTGGTTTGCAAGTCGCAGCCCCGGCTTCTCCGTGTGGATAGAAGTGTTCAAGCCACGTCAAAACGAATACACGTATACATGACTTGGAGCGATGAGCAGAATGTTTTTCCTGGTTAGCGGACATGGCTCTCCAGACAGGATTCTCAAACCACACCACCAGCACATCTGGGACCCTCGCAAGTTAAAATGAACGTCAGTTAACCTGTCACACTGGTCGAGGCCATTAAGCTAACTGGAGCTGTTTACAACGTTACAGAGAGCGAGGCTTGAGATCAGGAATCGTTTGCTTTTGTCTGGCTCTCCGATTTGACCAATCATGCTCTTGACTGAGGTTAGGACCTCCTACCTCCTCATTTACATATGGACACAGAAATACAGAAATAAATATATGTAGGTGAACAGAAATACAGAAATACAGGAATAAATAAATGTAGGTCAACAGAAATACAGAAATAAATAAATGTAGGTGAACAGAAATTTATAAATAAATAAAAAGCATTTATTCTTTTATTTATACTTTTATTTATCTATTTATTTATACATTTATTTCAGCATTTATTTATTCATTTATTTATGCATGTATCTATTTATGCATTTATTTATTTATACATTTATTTCAGCATTTATTTATTTATTTATGTATTTATTTATGCATTTATGCATTTATTTATTTATTTATTTATTTATACTTATGTCAGGTTTGGTCATCCATACACATTCCTCCAAAAGCTATGTACCTTACAGTGTTAAATTTGGGTTGAGCTTTAGGCAGCGTTCACCTTACTGTTGAATCCTAGGGATTCTTTGGTTTCACGTACAGGAAAAACATCACACATCATGCATCGTCTAATTTAATAGAGTGGAAATTAAGAGAAAAATATGAACTAAAGTTCTTACAGGTCCGATCGTCCTAAAATATTGAAGGGAACTAAAATACTAATGGTAAAAAGAAAAAGAAAACAAAATAAATCAGTAAAAATGTTCAGGTTGTAAAATATACATGAGGGATAAAATACAAGTAACTGGATAAATAAAATGAATACAGCAAAGGGTAAATAATTAAATACAGCAAGCTGAGCTCCACTCAGGAGGGATAAACTGAAGATCAGGGTGTGATAGACAAAAACTGTGATTTAGAATTGGACCACATAGATGATGCAGCTTTTTCGCATACAAGGTCTCCAAGGTGAGCTGTTGCTCACTAAGCAGCTGGCCAGACCGGTTTACTGTTTGTATGAATGAGCCTTTATTTTCCAAAAAGAGGGCTCCCAAATCAGGGTGCTAGTGCAAATAATAAAACTGTTTCAATAAAAGCATATTAAAAGAGGGTCACGATAGATTTGTCAATACTGAAGTGATGTAATTACATAAACAAAAAAGACATAAATTATAATCAAGGAAATTTCTTGAATCATGGTACGTACACCTTGACCAGGTCTGGGCTCAAGGACTATCACAAGTAACAGGAGGTGAAGTTAACAACGGACACGCATCACGTGACAGTGTCAGGGGCAAATGGGCAAGCCCATGTTGCAAGGGGGGAGGTTAAGAGAAAAGAGAAAAAAATCTAAAAAGTAGGTTTTTGGGCACCATACCTACTGGAACAAATTGATCATGTTATAAACAAATGTACAATTACAAAAATAATGTTAGGAAAGGGGTGATGGTTATATTCTGACTCCAAGAGATTATATGTGTGAGCTAGTTAGAGATTTTGTTAACATGATAAAACCAATTGAAGGTAAAAGAGATACAGGCTAGTAGGTGTAGACGGATTTTTGCAATGACCTGAGGTTTGTCCCATCAAGTGAAAGGATGCTCAGTCTGTTGCCAAGTTCTTAGGTTGGGAGGTCATAAAGCTGATGGGGACTTCCAGATCACATATTTACAGATAAGGGGAAATAGTTTGTGGATAAAATAATACAATTTGATTCTACAGAAATTGGGAATACAACAACAATTATCATCTCCTCAAAGTCAGGGTATTTGCGAAAAATGAATGCTGTTCGGAAAAAATCGCATTGTCAAAATCTGCCAACAAACAGGTCTAAATTGGGTAGTAGCGCTTCCGCTCGCATAGATGGTGTGACGCTTAAGCATACTTTGAGAGAATCTATCCCATTTGGAAGAAAAAAAGGAAGGTGTATGTCACGTATGTCTCCCACAGGCAAAAGTAGGAGAAGGTGCTTGAGAGGCTTGAAAAAAAAAAAAAAAAAACAAGTGGTCTGAGCCAATCTACAGGACCAACAGTGCGAGTCTGGTGACAAATACATTGAAATAATGAAATGAAATGAAATAAGGGCAGACAAATGGGGTGTGGCTATTGAAAGGTAACAATAAGAATGTTTAAAGAAGGTCAGAACAATGAGCAGCACATAGACAAGAGCAAAATTAAATAAGACATAAATAATGATACAAGTACACAGTTGAGACTAAGCATTGCTTTAAACAATGTTTGATAGTTTTGATAGCCTTAAGTAAGAGTTTGGTTTTGAAATATAAATGCTGCGAATTCTGTTAATGTCTAGTCAAAGTTAATTCGTAGAATATGTAAAGAAAACATCCATTCAGCCCTAAAGCTGTTGAAGTCATTGCTCCTGTTGTTCGGTCTATAATCAAGGTACCATTGTTGAATAGCTAAATCTCGCCATGTATAATCTTGCCTGAAAAATAAATCAAATGGGGGTGGAGTTCATTAAAACATCTGAGGGTCATCAATGGAGCTGGGCAACATCCAGCAGATGGTGTAATATTAATGTTAAAAATTCTATCAGAAGGGGTTTTCAGCTATTGATTTAACAAATGCATATTCTTGTGTTCCTGGTCACCTTGACTCACAGTTCTGGGTTGCTTTCACTATCAATGATGAATTGTATTATTGGATGCAGAAGCAATAGGGTTTTCTTCTCCAATCCATCTCTGTTTGCGTGTAACTGAGAGGGGAACATTAGTGGTCATTGTGTGATACTGCACATGTTCGGAGGCGAACAATGGTTGTGTTATAGGTATTCCTATACAGGGGCATAGTTAAACTGAGACAATGTCTCTACTTTGTTTTCTGGCAGAAAACAGTCCTCAAGCTTGAAGGAGAAAGTTGCAACTTATTTCACAAAATTTAAAGCGCTATTATACTCCGGTGGGTCATGAATTGGGTTCCGATTACATCCAGACAATCTTGGATGTTCAAAAATTGTGAAAGAAAAGAAACAATTGCCTCATTGGATTTTACAGGCTATTGTTGTCCATGGATTTGTAACTTTGTGGAGATCTCCCAAACCCATGTATGACTTCACACATGGGAGAAACATTTTACCAAGACTGACGTTTACTGACTTGTGAGGCAGAGATAACCTATACTGACTTAAATTTAACTTAGATCAAGCTTGATTAGGCCTCTCAAACCATTAATATCCTTGAGAAGTTTTTTTTAAATTTGTCAAAGGGCGGTAACAGCTGCCTTTTCCAAAAAGTTATAGCCATAGCTGATATAATCATGTGTTATCTAACTGTTCGTGTTTTGCATGCTTCTCCCAGAGGAGAAAATTACTCACTTAATCAAAGCATGAGTGTGGAACTAACAAAGGTGCTACTAACAATGTTGCATGTCACTCTGAAATGATGTACAGTCCTTAACACATTAGTTTGGCTTCCTACAGGTCCGGATGGAGAACCACATCCATGTTTGGAAGTGGTCGATACTGCTTTAAACTAACTAGGAATTGTTTGACACACACCCTTCATTAACACAAACTTTGTTTCTTTTCAGATGATTCTGCTGGGAAACATCCAACCGATGGATCCCCACAAGTCTTATAAGCAATATGTAATAACATGTCTGCTCAGGCAGCTGAAAATGTGGAAATAACTTGAGGTTTTTTTTTCTAGGAACAGGGAAGGACGTTGCAGTCAACACTAACTTTCAAATATCATTAACGTCTACCTGTCTGTGTAGTGGTATGCAAATATAATGTTTATACAGGTTTGCTGACCCAGTGCAGCTCCAAAGGCAGTTGCTCTTACATCTATCTCTCCAGGGACCAAAAGTTGGAAGTACTGGAGCACCAAGAGAAGATGTTGGGAATGTCCTCACAGGCAATGAACAAGAAAGAAGATTCAGTGACCCCAATTCATAACATGGTTCAGAAGCAGCAGGATAGACTGTTTCAGGGAGTTTAAGCAGAATACAGTTAAATAAAAATGTTATTTGATGTATGTTACTTAGTTTGTGAATGAAATAACAGATGAGTTGCTGACGACAAGAAGGCTACTGCCTTGTCTGGAGCAGAGGTGTCCAAACTTTGAATGGGGATCAGGATGGACGAAGGGGGGAATGGAAGAAAAAATTGAGAATATTAAGGCAAAACTGTAGATTGAAAGTAAGATATAAGATTCAAACTTTGAAATTTGGAAAACGTATGATAACTAGAAACATTTGCATTTCCTACGAAAATACAGTGTGAATGCTGAAGACTGAAGCGAAATCTGCTGAACGTACTGCCGGAAATGCATAAAACTATAGGCTGAATGGTCTGGATTTTGCAGAAAAAGCTGAATTTTCCGATAGCTGGAAAGGCAGAAAGGCTTAAAAGCAATAGGTTTAATGGGCTAACAAATTTGAACATTTTGATAGCAAAACAGTTTATCTAGCTGAATATAAAGCTGAATGTATGAAAAAGTTGAAAATGCAGAAAGATGAATATTTGAAAGAGCTGGTAAGGCAGGAAGGCTTAAAGGTAATAGGTTTAATGGGCTAACAAAGTTGAACATTTTGATAGCTGAACAGTTTCTCGAGCTGAACATTAAGTTGAATATTTAAAGGATTTGAAAAGGCAGAAAGATGAATATCTAAAAAGGCTAAAAAGCTGTAGAGTAAGAGGGCTGAAAGAGCTTGAAAAGGTGAATAAAGGATGAAAAGCTGAAGAGTAAGAGGGCTGGAAGGGGTTAAAAAGATGAAAACATATGAAAAGCTGTAGAGTAAGAGGGCTGGAAGAGGTTCAAAAGGTGAAAACACTAAAAGCTGTAGATTAAGATGGCTGGAAGAGGTTAAAAAGGTGAAAAAATATGAACAGTTGTAGAGTATGAGGGCTGGAAGAGGTTAAAATGCTGATAACATAAGGAAAGCTGTAGAGTAAGAGGGCTGGAAGAGGTTGAAAAGGTGAAAAATGGATGAAAAGGTTAGAGTTTAAGGGTGAAAGAGCTCAAATAGGTGAGAAAAGGATGAAAAGGTAAAAAGATGTAGAGTAAAAAGGTTGGAAGAGGTTAAAAAGGTGAAAAGAATATGAAAATCTGTAGATTAAGAGGGCTGGAAGAGGTTAAAAAGGTGAATAAAGAATGAAAAGCTGTCGAGTACGAGGGCTGGAAGAGGTTAAAAGGGTGAAAACATATGAAAAGCTGTAGAATAAGAGGGCTGGAAGAGGTTAAAAGGGTGGAAAAAAATGAAAAGCTGTAGAATAAGAGGGCTGGAAGAGGTTAAAAAGGTGAATAAAGGATGACAAGCAGTAGAGTAAGAGGCCTGGAAGAGGTTAAAAGGTGAAAACATATGAATAGCTGTAGAGTAAGAGGGCGGAATGAGCTTAAAAATGTGAAAAAAAGCCTGCAAAGGCCAAAAAGTTGTAGAGTAAGAGGGCAGAAAGAGGTTCAAAAGGTGAAAAAAGGCTGACAGGTGAGAAGTTAAAGGCAGAAAGAGCTTCAAATGGCTGCAGACATGCTGCAGCAGGAGCAGAAACACAGACGAAAATGTCGCCATAAGGAATGAATGGGAAAATGCCTGCCAAACTCCTGCGATTTTTGGGAAAACTGTAATAGTTATCGCCAAAACATGTTATATGTTGAGTAACAGGAGACATTGCTGAACGCACCCATGTTATTTTTATTTCTATAGAGTGCATAATGAGGGCACAGGAGCAAGAGACAAAACATGTACCGTCTGCGAACCTCCAGAAATTTTGGCTCAAAATTAACATTGCGGCTTATGGGGAAGATTCAGGAGTGCTTGTCGCTCTCGGGCTTCTAAATCCAAAACCGTAAGTCCTACAGCTGAAATAAGACCATCAGCTGAAACCCAACAAGATTTCCTACATTTATATGCCTATATTGTCTATGTCAAGTACAAGATGTGGGATCCAAATCAAGCTGAAGCAAAAAAAAAATCCAGATTTTGGAGCTGCTCCTCACTCTGGGGTGCGGCAGTTGATGATGTCACGCACTCTAGCTCACGCAATACACACCCATTATAAACTCAGAAGACGGGCTTAAAATCCTTAAAAATAAAACTGCGACCATTTCAAAATCGTACAAGATTTTTAAAAACTGAATACAAGGTCAATAGTTCAAGGTTTTGTGATTAATTTAAAGTTCGAATGGTGTCTCTCGCTCAACGTATGAGGAACAAAAAGAGGTTGAAAGTCGATGAGTTTTAAAGAGGATTTGAAGATTTTCCCATTTGAATCAATGTTAAATTATTTTTATCACAGCCCACTAATAAATTCCGGAAGAACAATAGTGTGAATGCTTGCAGCATTAACACACAATTTTTACTCTTTATTGCACAGGAGCCTTTTTAGCAAAGCATCAAAAAGTATGCTACACTGCATTTCACTCTACATGTTGAGTGGGCATGTGATGAATAAAAGATTGTATAATTGTTGTTTTTTTCTCTGAAATGGCACCATCATGGCTTCTGGTAAGTTCTATTGAAATAGTCATAAATATGTACGGACACAAACATGCAGCACAGCCTGTTTACCAAAAGGTTAAACATCTTAACATCTCAGCTCTGAAAGCATCTTTGTCCAAAATGATGGAGTGAAATACGATGATTTCAAGCTTTACAGTACTACTATTATCAAAATATTAATCCTAAGGCAGTTCAGTAAAAAGCAGCTAATTGGCTGTGGGTTTGAATGGAGTCTGACGAAGTCATAAACAGCTAGATCTCTCTTCTCTGCCAGTCATGTGTCTTTGGTGTGGAGAATGCATTATCTGCTCTTTGTGGAGTCAGAATTTCCAAAATGTCATATGCTATAAGTCCTTGCTCTTATCTCTAAACATTGATGAGCATCTAACCTCCTTCTCCCCATCTCCACCCCTCACTTTAATCCTTTCCTCTCCTGCAGTTCTGTGCTCATTTTGAGGGAAAGCTCTTCATCTTTCATTTCATTTTTGCCCTCTTAGCCACTTTTCTCTTCGTCCTTCGCTCCTTCCTTTTTCTCGTCCCTCACTTATTATTCTCTCAATCTATCTCAGTGTTTTCTTCTGTGTTTGCCATTTTCTTCTCTATCCCTGCTGTTTTTCTTCCTCTCATCTACAGCTTGCTGTAAGTGCTGTATCGTGGGTGCATTATGTGGTGGTGGCTGCTGGGGATATTGAGCTGTGTGCTGCTGGTGGTGGTCATCATATTCTTCCTGACCACCGGGAAACGCTACAAGGTGTTCAGCGAGAAGTGCCTGAGGCCTCCGGGACCCTTGGTCAGAGACAGCAGACAGAGGGATGAAAGGCTGAAGAGAGGTTAGAATGTCTTTTTTTGATGCATAGTCTTGAATCTTGTGTTTCTTGATTCAACACGTGATCACTGTTTTTCTCTGATAATGCATGTACTGTAATGTCTACCACAGTATGTGTTAGCCCTCAACACCCAACTCGTTACAAGTTTTTGACCCAAATAAGGACTGGAAGTTTGACAGCCATTTCAATTAATTATTAATTCAACCATTACACAAAGTGTCATATGTCAGCCACAGAGTTAAAATCTAAGCAAAAATATAACTTGGAAAGTTAAGTAGTAATCTTGGTAACACTTCATTTTACATGTCCGGAGATTTCATGGTAAGTATGTTGAAATTAAGTGACTTGTTTGAAATTCTTACAATAACTACCTAACTTATTGAAAATTCACTTATTATCACTTAATAATATTATTCTACTATTTTCCAACAAGCAATCAATACATAGCTGCTAATTTGTTAAATGCATTTAAAGGAACATTCCAACTAGTTTCTTGTTAACTTTTGCTGCTCATGCCATCATAATTTCCAAGTAGTTTCTGACCAAATTCTGTAACATTAATTTTTTAACACATTTTGGCCATCAAGGACAAACAACCTGCAGCTAAAGAAAACACACGTAAACAGACAAAACATAAGCACATTAAGAAAACATGGACAGCAATTTGATAACACACATGCAGCTTTAAGTGTATTTAGTTTCCTAAATCTTTGTGTTGTCAGATTTGCTTGTGTTTGTGTTTCAAGTTGCAGCACGTTTGCCTTCGTTGGACACCATAACTCATCTTCTCACAAGTTTAACGATCAAGAAGCAGGCTCTCTTTCTCTGTCACCATCATACACACAGGCACACTACTTAAGCTACTTAAACACTTTATTGTATTTACTACTTTATTGTTTCTTTATTTACCCTTGTATTTTGATTGTACTTGTATTTTAATGTACCCGCTGTTATGATAACCTAATTTCCCCTCAGGGGAACCTATCTATAGAAATGCTTGAATACATCAACTTTACCCTGTTGCTAATTTATTTGGTAAACTATTATTGTATCAACATGTAAAAATACAGAGTGAAATTTAAGTTAAGTGGTATGAAGACAATATTAAGAGGCCTATAAAGGTAATTAAGGAATGGACCTTTTAATATTGGGAAATTAGTTACTTGATTGTGGATGGTTCAAATATGTACTTCATCTTACTAACCAGCAGAAGTAGGACAGCATCTAGTTGGAAATTATAGTGGCATGATCAGCAGAAGTAAAGCAGAAACCTGTTGGATGTTTTGTGGAAAAGAAATGTATTGACTGCTTATTGAAAAATAACAAATAAATCATGTTGGGGTAACCTTCAATACATTTTGATTTAATTATTTCCTCTGGTGTCATCATGAGGTTTGGAGATGTGTGGGTCAGTGTGAAATGTTTTGAAGACAATTAGATGTAATGCCATAAAAGTTAGGGTTCCATTCATAGAACTGTGTCATCTGTTTCAAATTTCTCCTGAATTGATGATGCTGGTTGAATATCAAATCTGACCCTGGGTCATTTGTTCATTCTGGAAACCTTAGCGAGACATCTGAACACAATAGATCAGCATATTATACACACCACTATAACACGCTGTATACACATCTCACACTATGCAGCTTTGTTATACTGGAAATACAAAATTTGCTAAATGTCTTGCTGTTATGCTAACTGTCAAATTGCTGATATCCTGATGATACCATGTTCACCATCCCAGTTTAGCAATGTTAACATGCTAAAATGTATAAATTAGCACTATACACGATGTGCAGCTGAGACTAATTGGAATGTTTTTAATTTTAGTGGGAAGTGTTGCCAGTAAGTAGGACTGGGCCTTCTACATGTCTGTGTCTGAGGGATGAATTTCTTTTCCTGCCTCCCTAACTTAACGTTATTTAAATTTTTCCTTTCTTCTTTTCACACAGATATTAAGTTCTTCTGTGTGTTAACTATGGTGTCACAGATTTTAAGGCTGATATGACCTGAACTCGCAGCATTTGGGGCGACCGCGGCTCAGGTGGTAGAGCGGGTTGGCCAATGTTAGGAGGGTTGGTGGTTCGATCCCCTCCCCTGCCACCTGTGTCATGGTCGTTGTGTCCTTGGGCAAGACACTTCACCCACCTTGCCTCGTGTGAATGTTTCTGACTGCTGTATGTTTGAGGTGGTGGTCGGAGGGGCTGTAGGTGCTGAATGGCAGCCACGCTTCCGTCAGTCTGCCCCAGGGCAGCTGTGGCTACTATTGTAGTTTACCACCACCAGTATGACTGTGTGTGAATGAATGGAACCTGGAACCCTATCAGGCACTTTGGGTGTCTTGAAAAGCGCCATAAAAATCCAATCCATTATTATTATTTGTAGAAACCCAGTTTGACTTCATTTACAAGCTATGTGAGTTGGTATGTGATTAAAAACAATTATGTCTGTTCAAGATGTCAAGAAAGTGTTCTTGAGATCAGCCTCACAACCTTCAGCTAAATTGATTTTACAACACATCTCATGCTTCCTTGCAGGGTTTCGTTTTGACCGGGTTCCCCCAGCTCTGGATGCAGTGGTGATTGGCAGTGGTGTGGGAGGTTTGACAGCAGCAGCGCTTCTGTCAAAAGCTGGAAAGAGAGTTGTAGTGCTGGAGCAACATGATCAGGCTGGAGGCTGCACACACACCTTTCAGAATAAGGGATTTGAGTTTGATGTGGGTAAGAAGACAAAGTGTACAAACATACACCAGCACACCTAAACATTTTTTCCCTTGAAGATGCAGTGTAGGTTTTTATTTACCTTACCTGTTTTCTTCCGACTGGTAAAATATCCCTCACATATTGAGCTTGTGGTTTTGTCATTTTGTGTTTTATTTTTGAAGTTATATCCTCCTGTGTCATCTCTCAGTGTCTCCCACCATTTGGCATTGTCTGACCCTCCTGATGTTTTTCACCTGTGATAAATTATCCCCACCTCCCATGTGTATATAGCCTGTGTGCTTAAGTTCCCAGAATCTTTTCCTGTGTCTCCCTTCCCATCTCCCCACGATTTTTCTGGCTTTCGATTGCTGGTTTGTACTTTGCCTTATGTTTGTATATTGTTTTTCCCTTTCATTCTTGGATTTCTGTAGTTTTCCTGTCTGCCTTTTATATCTTCTATTATTGGTTTTTGAATGTTATGGATTTGGACTTTAGCTTTATCTAATTAAAGCTTGCCTTTCGTTTAGTTACTTGTCTTCCTGTGTGTCTTGGGCGTTTGGGTCCCCTCTGTTAAATTGTACCGAAAAAGGATTCAGTCAGATTGTATGATTGATGATGATTATGCATTTGCATTCAGTGGATTTGGTCTATGTCCCCCAAGCAGCAAAGAGAAAATCTGAATTTGACTATTTTTTTTAAGTTACTTTTTGGGAATTTTTTGGGCTGCATGGTTTAATGCATCATGACACAGTTGCTGGGTCCCCATCATTTTGATGGTACAGGACCTTGTAACAGGGTGAATGGTGTCTGTTACATACGATACAGATTTCCTGTGACACTGTTGTAAGTTCACAAATAACATACCATTAAAAATAAACACACACAAACATAAACATGTAAGCCACTGATGTCAAAATTCTAAAGATAGGAAAAACAGGGGAGAAAAGGCACCTGGGGCAAAGGCAAACAGGATGCTCATCACATTAGTACAAGGATGTTAACATGAGCACGGACAATTTATATTAGGAAAACAGAAATAACTGGTGAGATATAAGATCATCAGACATTGCTAGTCATAAAAGTTTTGATTGGATTCCAAATTTTTGTAAATAGCTCAGGCTTCTTGTGTAAGTGATATCTAAGCTCTTCCAGATGTAATACACTGCTCAGTTCCATGAGCCATTTCTAAAAGGTGAGCGCCGACTCCTCTTTCCACATCTTAAGAATAGACTTTTTTTCTAATATCATAATAAATAAAACTGCTTGAGATTGAAGTTTATCAGTTTTCAAGTGTGGCCCCCAAAATACTTATTAGTGGATCCGGCTTCAAAGTGATGTCATACGCTCCAGACAGAAAGTCAAATATTTTCTCCCAGAATGGTTGAATTTTTGGACATGACCACAAAGCTTGGAGCAGTGTACCTTCATATATCGTACATTTACCACAATTAGGAGATACAGATGGAAACATCTTGTGTAATCGTGATTTTGTATAATGTAGACTATGAATGACCTTGAATTGGATTAATATATGTCTGACATTTATGGAACACCTACTAGCATTGCAAAGACATTCCTCCCAGGTTTCCCCAGCTATCCGGGTAGACATTTCCCTCTCCCAGTCATCCTTGATTTTGTCTGTGTCTAATTTGTCCGCACTAGACAAAATCTTATAATAGAAGGAGATTGCCCCCCGGTCTATTGGGTTATGTTTGTTTATGCTAAGTATCAGGTATTTTGAGATATGACCTAATCTGTTTCCATATCCTCAAGGTATTAAGAATGACAATATTTCCACTATACAGAGCCGTTTCAATTTTGATTGGGCTATTGATCAATGCCCCTTTACAGGAGGCCTGTTCAATACAGACCCACTCTGGGGTTTCAATATCTTTTTCTGGCAGCGTTTCTCTCCACCAAGCTATGTTATGGAGATGGGCGGCCCAATAGTATCTTCTAAAGTTAGGAAGACCAAAACCCCCCTCTAGTTTAGACTTGGTTAGGTGTTTCTTGGTTGTTCTTACTGGTTTATAGTTCCACAAAAAAGGAATGATTATTGAGTCTAATATGTCAAATAGTTTCAAAGGTATAAAAGACAGAATTGCTTGAAATAATTAAAGAAAATGTGGAAGTGTTACCACCTTGATGGCATTAATTTTCCCTACCATGGACAGGGGCAGTGTTTTCCAAAATGCAACATTCGCCTTGAGTTCAGTCATCTTCTTATGCCAATTTGCTTGTAGCAAATCCTCAAGTTTCCTCGTAATAATGATTCCCAGGTACTTAATATGGTTATAGGCTATTTTAAATTGGACTGTATCTAAAAAACAATGCTCTATTTTGGTAGTAAGAGGCATTAGTTAACTTTTATTCCAGTTTATTGTAAACCCAGAGAGCACACCGGAGGTTTCCAGAAGATCCAGTAGAGGGGGAACTGAGGTCTCTGGATCAGCTACAAACAAAAGTACATCGTTTGCGTATAGCGAAATATGTTGTTGTCAACCCTCAGTGGTGATAGGAGCTATGTCAGTACTTTGCCGGATGCTGATGGCAAGCGGCTCCATAGCTATTGCGAACAAGTAGGGGGACAGGGGACATCCCTGCCTTGTCCCGCGATGTAACCTAAAAGGATCTGATACAGTCTGATTAGTAATTACTGAAGCCTCTGGTTTTGCATATAACATTTTCACCAAATTCAAAAAATTATCTCCAAATCCAAATTTCTCAAGGGTTGAAAACATATATGACCACTCAATTTGGTCAAATGCTCTTTGAGCATCGAGCAAGATCAGACATGCCTCTGGGTCCTGTTTGTTATAAATAATATTGAAAAGACGTCTTAAGTTAGATTGTATGTGTCTGTTTGGCATGAATCCGGTTTGATCCTTATGTATGATTGAACATATATGCTTTTTAAGTCTATTTGCCAAAACCTTACTCACTATTTTAGTCTCAATGGGAATAAGGGACACTGGGCGATAGGAACCGGCCTCTACCTTATCCCTTCCTGGCTTTGGTATTAAAGCTATATTTGCCTTGTATAATGTTGGTGGAAGTTCTGCTTGGAGAATGGAATGGTTGATCATGCGGAACAATATGGTCACACGGAATGCTTTGTAAAATTCGGCACTAAAACCATCTGGTCCTGCACATTTGTTATTAGGCAACTGAGTGATCACCTCATTTATCTCCTCCAATTTGATGTCCCCCTCTAATAAATTCCTAGCCTCCTCACTTAACTTAGGAAGATCAGCGTTTGTTAGAAACATATCTAATGCAGCAGCATGTATCTCTCCTTTAGATTTATAAACTTCATCATAAAATTTAACAAAATGATTATTTAAGGCTTTGGCTTCGGTTAAAATAGAACCGTCCTTTGACTGGATCCTATGTATAGCTTGTGTCGCCTGTAATTTTTTAAGTTGCCAGGCAAGTAACGTGTGGGGTTTGTCTGTCAATTCAAAATGTTTTTGCTTAACCTGATTAAGAATTTTGATCGTCTTCTTAGAAAAGATTGAATTATATTCACTTTTAAGTGAAATAATTTTCTTCAGCGTTTCTGGGTCTAATTTTGATTTATAGTCTGTCTCCTAATCTGTGATTAGACTTTCAATTTCTATTAATCTTCTGTCACATTGCCAAATCGTTTTCTGTAAAAAACAATGACATTTTTTCTTTAATATACAGTGCATACGGAAAGTATTCATAGCGCTTTACTCTTTCCACATTTTGTTATGTTACAGCCTTATTCCAAAATGGATTCAATTAACTTTTTCCCTCAAAAATTTTACACATAATATCCCATAATGACAATTTAAAAAAAGTTTGAGATTTTTGCAAATTTATTAAAAATAAAAAACAAAGAATTCACTTGTACATAAGTATTCACAGCCTTTGCTCAATACTTTGTTGTGGCACCTTTGGCAGCAATTACAGCCTCAAGTCTTTTGGAATATGATGCCACAAGCTTGGCACACCTATCTTTGTTTAGTTTTGCCCATTCCTCTTTACAGAACCATTCAAGCTCCATCAGTTTGGATGGGGAGCGTAGGTGCACAGCCATTTTCAGGTCCCTCCAGAGATGTTCAATAGGATTCAAGTCTGCTCATTGGGAACTTTAAAGCAGCAGAAATTTCTCTGTACCCTTCCCCAGATCTGCGCGTCAAGACAATCTTGTCTCAGAGGTCTACAGACAATTCCTTCGACTTCATGCTTGTTTTGTGGTCTGACATGCACTGTTAACTGTAGGACCTTAAATAGACAGGTGTGTGCCTTTCCAAATCATGTCCAATCAACTGAATTTACCACAGGTGGACCCCAGTTAAGCTGTAGAAACATCTCAAGGATGATCAGTGGAAACAGAATGCACCTGAGCTCGATTTTGAGCTTGATCGCAAAGGCTGTGAATACTTACAAGTGATTTCTTAGTTAGTAGTAAGATTCCTTAGGTAGTTATTCAACATCGCTGCAGATTTACTTTTAACAGTGCAACTTGGATGTGCATCTTTTAACGAATTCAGGACACAATTATAGTCCCCACCTATAATTACTTAAGACAGAGTAGGATCAGGAATACTGTCTATTACTTTTTTAAAAACCAAAAGATCGTCATAATTCGGACCATACAAGTTGATCAAAGTGACATCAACCGAATTTATTTCCCCAATAACAATAATGTATCTGATTTTGTGTCCGATATAGTTTGTTTATGAATAAATGGTACCTGCTTCTTAATGATAATGGCCACTCCCCTCATCTTTGTAGTGAAATTTGATTGATATACTTGGGCTGCCCACACTGGTTTTATAAGCGCTCTCGCCGTATGTTTAATATGGGTTTCACTAGCAAGGACCACACCGTCAACGAGATGCGTTTAAGGATTTATTAGTGACAAAGGAAAACGAAGTGTCGAAGATCTTGGTTCTTTTGAGTTCTTCGAGTGCGTTGTGGGGATTCTTGTAGAGAATCCGCCGCCGCTCCCGGGCAGCGACGGACCCCCTCATGGACCTACGAAGGAGAGGAGAGAAAGAAGAAATAGGCAGAGAGAAATGGGGTGGGGGGTAGGGGTGCAGAATACGAGAGCGAAGCAGAGGAGAGGGTCAGGTGGTTGCTTATAGAAATGCGGAAATTGGCGCTGTTGAGGTGTGGTCCTGCTCCTGAAACTTCGCCAATTAAGCTTCAACTCTTGAAGGAAAAGAATGTCAGCTTGTAAACGCTTTGCATGGGTAAAAACCTTATGTCTTTTGACTGGATTATTCAAACCCCGTACATTCCAGCTGAGCAGACGTATTGTGTGGTCCCCTTGTGCCTTATTCATATCACTCTACAGTCTGTGACATCCAAAACCTCTCTGTTACCAACCTCACAGTAGCCTCTTTCACACTGCCGTTTGCATGCAGGGATCCTGCGCCAATTCTCCGCACCCGCCTCTGTGTGAAAGTTTTAGATGCGGAGAGGGAGGAAATTTCACTCCGGTGCTGATCCGCCTCTGGAGGTAGTATCAGGGCCGCATTATTGGTGAGCCGTCCCAGTGTGAACGGATAATCCGGAGGCACGGAGCGGGGGCGTGTCGGTCTGACAGTCTGATAACTGCACAGGTCCTTCACTTAACTAAATACAGAGAAATGTCCCACAAAGCAACGTTACAGGACCGAACAAAAGTAACGTAGTAACTGTAACTGTCTTCAGCAACTTATATGAGGAAAACAAATACCACAGCTGTATGTGGAGAAGCATCTGTCCTCCTGTCTGTCCTACCGACTCTTCGTCACATTTCTGCCAGAAAAACAGCGTCTGTCACCGGCAAAAAACTTTAACTCACCGAGTGTTTGTGATGAAAATAAATCACCGCGACCGTCAGCCCTCCGGACCGAGACTTAACCGAACTTTCCCCCAGAAAACAGCCTCCATCCCCGCGAGTGACAGAGTCAGACAGCGTCCTGTTTACTGATGGTGATTACGTATAATTATGTAATTTAGCGCGAAAAACTTAACTCCGTCACTTTCCAGGTGGGTCAGGATCTCAATGATTACACATTATAACAGCATCTATATGATTATAAACTGTCCGCGGATTTTGGATTAACGGGGGAACACCTGGGGAAACACCGACGTCATCAACATGACGTGTACCGTCACGCCTCTTTAGGAGCTGCAGCGCCGGCTTTCTGTGTGAATTACACACGTGAAGGCGGAGATGCTTCTGCTCTATGTGAATCACCATAGGCGGAGAATTGCCGAACCACCGCTCCGGAGATAATGCGAAGAGGCTGTTTAAAAACGGCTAGTGTCTCCCCCTTCTCCTCTCTTCCTCCCTCCCTCCCTCCCCACCCCCTCCCCTCCCCAAAGGGTGAAAACGTCACCATTTACGTTCACATTGGTTTACTTAGCGGCCGATGAAATGTCGTTATTCATTGTCCCGTTTTTGTGCAACACAGTACACCTCCCATTCACCCCGTTAGTCCAAAAGTGCTTCCTATATATATATTTCAACAATGCAAATAAAGTGTCCCAAAACGTTGCGCTTTTAAGCCCAACGTGGATCCAGCAACCATTCCACTTTCCTCCTTTATGTCATACGAGATCACTCTATTGTCTAGCAGGCCAGTTGTCAACAGTAGCAGACAGGTAGCTTTCAAGTGTCTCAAACATCTTGGTTTTTTACCCCCACCTTCGCCGTCACAATAAATGTTGCCGGATGTCGGAAACCATACCTGACGCCCTTGGTTTTGCATTTAGCCTTAATGCTGTTAAAGTGATGTTGCTGCTTCAGTATATCCTCAGCCAGGTCAGGAAATATGTAGACTCTTCTCCTGTTACACTCCAGCGTCAACTGTCTTGCTAGGCTCAGGATGCGCTCCTTTCCTTGGTAGTGATGAATACACACAACATTGTCATTATTTGGCTTCTGTAATGTTCGGTGCGCTCTGTCTATTTTTATAGTCTCTGCAAAGTTATTCTTTCCCAAGAGTGTTGGGAGCGGTCGGGCGACCTTTTTCTGACTTTTCTGGGATGCCAGCTATATGTATATTATTAAGTCTTGACCGAGCCTCCAAATCGCACGTCTTCTCCCATAGCCTCTTGCATTCTGCCACTAGCTCCATGTAGCATGTCTCCAGGCTAGCAGTTTGGGTCTCGTGTGCGGCCAAAGCCTGTTCCGTTTCAGTGAGTTTGTCGGAGATGTCCGTCAAAGACACCTTCACTTGTGTTAAGGTCTGAGCAATAGTTTCAAACTTCAGGCCAAATGTCGTCTTCAGGCTTGTTATGGCATCCATGGCATCTTGTATGTTAGGTGGACTGGTACTAGCTTCGCCTTCTCCCTCGTTAGCATCATGGCCTGCTCTGAATTTTTCGGCATCCTCCGTCACCGTTATCTCCCTTTTCTTTGGTTTATTCGGCATTGTTGTTGCGTTCGCTTTCCGCTATGTAGTTTTGGATGCCTCAAACGCAGAGATTTGGGACTCTGTTCAGATAATTATACATAAAATTGTTTGGGGATGAGTGGAGTTCTTCAGAAACCGCTTACTCCATGCCTGCCGGAACCGGAAGTCCTCATGTATGCAAGTTTTAAAACGTCAACAGTGGTAATATTGTGTATGTCTCTGTCATCTGAATCTCACTGTATGAGCACCTAAACAATGAGAGCTATTCTCTTTTACATTTACAATAAAGATCTCAAAACATTGTAATAAACATTTTATCCATAGACAATTAAAGTGAAACACTTGCCAAAATGCAACCTAGGCTTTTTTTGTGAATGTACCTGAGTCAAACCTTTGTGTAAAAGCATAATTACGATGAAAGAGGCACTTTTAAGATTTACCATATTTTCGTTTTCGGCTCAAACTCATTTTAAATAGGAGTGCTATGGGCAAATTAGCGATAGCATCAAAATCGCTATTTTTAAAAAACTAAGAATGCTCGACAAAACATGAAACTTTGCTTGTATTATCATCAGGGTCTCTACACATGAATACGAGCATTAAGAACATTGTTTGTGTACACAGAGTTTACTATAAAGAGAGTTTTTGGACAACTCACGTTAGCAGATGTTTCCTCCGCTCGCTGCCGTCCTGCCAGTGAGAAGTGTACATTTTCGAATGTAACGTCGTTAGTGAAAAACAATGTTGACATTGAAGTTGAAAAAGGAACCTCATATATGAAACAATACTAAAATCAAAAGCCGGAAAAATCACGTGAGATATCGCATGGATATTTGTAGCCGGAAGACAGTAGTGTTCCGCCTTAACTGTCGTCCATGTTAAGTCGCATTCGGAGACTGGTACTTCTCGGCTGCCATGACAGCAGCTACCGGAACAAGCTACTACTAAGGTGAGTTGTTCAAAAACTTTCTTTTTAGCAAACTCTGTGTACACAACAATGTTCTCAATGCTCATGTTCATGTGTAGAGACCCTGGTGATACTACGAGCAAAGTTTCATGTTGTGTTGAGCCCACTTAGTGTTTTTAGAAATAGCGATTTTGATGCTATCGCTAATTTGCCCCTAGTACTCCCATTTAAAATGAGTTTGACCCAAAAACGAAAATACGGTCAATCTTGAAAGTGCCTCTTTCGTCATAATTATGCTTTTATATGAAAGTTTGACTCATATACATTCACAAAAAACGCCTAAGTTGCATTTTGGCGAGAGTTTAACTTTTTGTGCACTATATAATGCAACAGGTTATTGTTGTTTTACCGAAACCTTGCATCAACATTATATAAAACCCACATTTAACAAAGCCTACCAGGCATAAAAATCAGCAACACACAGTTGCTATTCACAGTATTATGCAACTGCAATCATTCAGATCTGTGTAATGAAAAGTAGAAAAATTACAATCTGAAGTAATAACTACCCTGCTGGAAAACCCAGCATAGACCAGCACCAAGACCAGCATATGTTGTTTTTTGGTGCTGGTTTTGGCGCTGGTCTATGCTGGTTTTTCCAGCAGGGTAGCAAGTACATGGCTAGCTAATTAGCATTAGAGCCACATGTAAACTACTTGTTGATAAAGATAAAAACTATTTCTGCAAATAAACATCTGTAACTCGGGCGGCTGTAGCTCAGTGGGTAGAGCTGAGGACTAGTGACCGGAAGGTCGCTGGTTCGAATCCCTAGCTCCCCGGGGCGGGACTGAGCTACATGCTGAAGCATCCTTGAAGTAAGGGCCCTGCGATGAGCTGGCGACTCATCCAGGGAGTACCCTGGCCTTCGCCCATAGAGTCACTGGATTTGGCCCCAGTAACCCGGCTCCACCTTGAATAAGGTGGTATAAAAGCGGTAACACCACCTGCAACCCGCATGGATAAAGCGGAAGAAAACGAACGAACGAACATCTGTAACTTTCCGTATACATGCTAGTAATCCTTACAGTAAAAATACTGTTACTCACATTTTCAAAACCATTAAAACATTAAACACAGAAACATTGGTTGCAGCATCGCTCACATGTACCCACCTCCAGCTCTGGAGTATTTTCCTTTGCTGGACAGGCACGGCACATACGGAGGAATCTATCTGTGCAGTTGCGCCACCAGGTGGCTCCAAAACTATACATATATAAAACAAGCATGTCTATTTTGTAGAAATTCATAATAGGTTATTTCTAACTCTGTTACATGTAGGCCTGGGCAATAAACCGAAAATTTACCGATACCGAAATTTACGATGATAACCGACGTCATTTTGGCCATGTCGGTATATTCGGTGTCATAGGCATAACATCCACTAGGGACAGGGGACATGTTAGGTCCACTTGATTAATCTACCCCGGCGTATACCGATTGACTTATTTTTCATTAATTTGATGGCAAACTCCGCCCGCTGATGCAACACCAGCTATGCCAGGTTAGTAATCAAGTGAACCCACTCTCGCTGTGAGTCGCGGACAGTTTGTGTAATGATGCTGTGTTCAAAGGCTGCAACAGGCCACTGTCTTCGGCCGGGCCGGTCCATTGATCAAACATATGTGTTTTGTTTTTTATTACCTCAAAATAATGACTGTATTTCCAGCTAGAAAACGCGCATCTCTCTCCTCCCTCCATTGTTGTTTACATTTGTGTCTCTGCGTGGTCTGACACGTGAGTGTCCTCATGCTGGAAAACGTGACTTCTCGCGTACGTGACGTCACTCCCCGAGACGCAAGAAGAAAGCAAAAATATATATTTTTTACTAAGGAAAATGACAAAACTAGTAACGCGTTACCGGCATCACTGATTGTGTGGCTTAAGTGCAACATGGAGCATGAAGATGTAAAGAAAAAAATAAAAACAGTAGAATTAACTTTGAGCAAGTTTGGAGGAAAGTCGGAGGTGTGGACCCATTTTAAACAAGTCGTGGGCCGTGATAATAACATGTGTCGGCTTTGTTGAGTGCATTAAGTGCGGCACTTGTTGCATTATTCATTAAGATTTCTGTAGTTCAAACAACTCGCAACTGTAGTCGAGAACGTCAGTTATAACAGCCCACGTATTAAACTGTTGTCGGGTTTAAATCGGTCTCAACTCATAATTACATTCAATGTATTGGGCCGGGCTCGGACACAACGTGCACGGGCTCGGGTCGGGCTTGATTCTAAGCTCTACTCGGGTCCAGCCGCGACTTTACTGAGGTTCACCCAGTGTGAGCAGCAGGAGGACGGTTAGCTCACCTCCCAGAACATGGCACTGAATCGCTGGGAACTGATTTAGGGACTGTCATCAAGTTACTTAGCATAAATATATTAATACAAAATAATTGCAGTTCTCTCAATATCTTCCATGTCATGGGGCCCAGTGACTCTAGCAGCAGATTGTATTAGTAAACTGGACGAATGAGACACAGCTATGTTTATTGTACTTTAGTGCTTCCTCTATTTTATATGAATATTAATATGCAGAAATCTTGATTTTTTTCTCTCTCAATAGCTTCCATGTCATGTGACCCACTGACTTCTGAAACAGATTCTGTGTCTATAAAAAATATATAATGATAAAGAAAATAATGGTAAAAAAAGTTCTCTAATGCTCAAGAGGTTAACATTATTAAGCAGCAATGTCAACTTCTCTACTATTTTGTCTCATGTCTTAGATTCTGATTCTGAAGTCCTCAAAATGTTTATTTATTTACATCCAACCTCTTCCACCACCTGCAGTACAACCACGTGATTCAATTCGAAGAAATAAAAAAAGCGAGAAGCGAGAAGCTTAGAATTTGTTTATAAGGGACTGTATATTTTATACTTTTAAACTTGTTCAGTTGTTGTCATTTCAAGTAATCTGTGCTTTTCAGCTGTTCAATCGTGTGCTTATCAGTTGTTCTTAACTACTAAATAAATAATATAAATCTTAACTACAATGTAGTTTTACAGTCCTTTAAAGTGGCATTTCTGTAAATACACAGGATATTTGTACCTTTTATTTAGGTGCGGGGGGGGGGGGGGGGGTTACTTATCGTTCATTTATCGATATCGAGGTGAGTTGCTCAATATATCGTGATATTGATTTGAGGCCATATCGCCCAGCCCTAGTTACATGTAGACATTATTAAACGCTGAGGGCATGACAATACTATATTTGATTACCTTGAAAGGAGAACGGTGTAGCACTTAGAAACAAAGTTGTTTCATGTTTTTCATTTCAAAGTATTATATAAATTATATTGATTTAACTAGTCCCCTGCCATCTTAGGTATACATTACCTGGGCCAGCTTCATGAGAACAGCCTGTTGAGGGTTGCTCTAGATCAGATAACAGAAGGACAGCTGCAGTTCACACGGCTGGAACAGCACTTTGATTCACTTCTCCTGGGTCAGCCTGACCAGCGCAGGTAGGCCATGTACAATTACATTGTAATTTGTTATCATATCTCCATATAATAATGTGAGCTAATTGTCAGCAGAATAGACCTCAACACATGGAAAACACATAAAAAACTGACAATGAGCTATATTTTATTTACTAATATTTCTCAAGGATCCTAACTTTACTAATTTGTATTTTCCATACTTTTAAAGTACCTACAGATGACTAAAAATCACCTGGCTCATACCAATCAAAACATAATATCTCACTATCGCTGATCAACTTCTTTTATATTCTCAGAGAGTATCATATCCATGCCGGGAAGACTGAGATGGCAGCTAGCCTGAAGAACCAGTTCCCAGGAGAAGAGAAGGCCATTGATGAGTTCATGAGATTGATGAAGGTAGAGAGGGAGGGAGGTAATGATAATCGTTATGGAATGATGTTTGAGAATGGAAAACAGGTGAGGCAGTAGGCTGGATTTAATACACAAATAAGGTTATGAAATTTGACTTGTGGTAAATTTTCCTTTGCCAAAATGAACATTTTGAGTGCTACAAGGCTCAAGCCCTAGCCTGCTAATTTTCTATGTTTTTACAATACCACTATTCTGTCATCGCCTGCATACTTAGAACTGTTTTTGGCTACTATGCAGATGACACCTACTTCTATGTAGCTGTTTCTCTCATTGATCTTAGCCCCCTAATCTGTATCATTTTTGTTGTTATTGACCCTTAATTTCCCTTAACTGTTCTTTGTTTTATGTCCTAGCCACATCTGATCCTATCAGCCTGTGGTGCACAGGACGCTAGGACATGCTACTATTCACCTAGTATAATCTCATCGGTCAATGTAAATTGGTTTGAAGATGCAAATAGGACAAATTTTAGTGAACAACACAAAAGCAAGTTTTGTTAACTACAAACATTTTTGTTGTCCCAGACCAGATAATCGGAGTTTGAAACAGATGTTTTCTTAGTATCTCTTGATTCATTTACCCGTTCTTTGTTGGTGGAAAGGTGTTTCATTCAAGTAACTAAGAAACCAGTAATATAGGTCCCGTATTGTTTCTTTGTACGTTTTTTTTGTTTTCTTTGTTTTTTTGCTTGCCATGTTTACCTAAAGCAAAAGCAAATTAATAAGGTTGAATCATCATAAACTGCATGCAGCAGCAAAGAGCTTTGCCAGTCCTTGTCTCTGCTCCTATCCTCGGGGACTGTTTCCATTGAAACGAGTGAGGTAGAGGGGGTGGTGGTCACTGAATGAAAGCACCTTCAGTGCAAAATGCTTAAAATGCATTTACAGGTGCTTTGAAAGTGAAGTGTATTGTTGATTTTGATACATAAATGTGCATTTATTTCCTTCACTTACAGCTAGCCGCACGGCAGACACCAATTATTGCCATCTTAAAGATCTTACCATACTGGCTGGTTAACTTTCTGGTTCGGACTGGTCTATTAAATCGTATATCTTCAGTGTTCCATCTAGCAGCAACCAACCATTCAGAGATAATGTCTCGCCTCACTCAGAACAAGGACCTGCAGGCACTGTCTGCCTACCTGTTTTATGGTATTGGACACTCACGTCTATATAAATCATTTACCACACACTCAATGTTTTTCCTCTTCAATGATCTGTATTCTGTCACTTCAGGTGTCCCTCCTAAAGAGTCCAGCTTTCTCATCAATGCTCTCCTACTTCACCATTATAAGCGTGGTGCATACTACCCAAGGGGGGGCTCCAGTGAGTTTGCCTTTCACATCATCCCTGTCATTCAGCAGGCAGGCGGTGCCGTGCTGGTCAGGGCTCCTGTGCAACGCATCCTGCTCAACCAGCAGGGGAAGGTTTTTGGTGAGAAAGGGGGGAGGAGACAAATTCTGTGATTGAGTATGCACAGTTTTTCCTGTTCATGGAAGTATGCAGTGAGGCACTCTGACTCCCTATATAGCCTTTCAAACAGAGATATTTCTTAAGTCTTTTGGGTGAGTCCAAGTCAAATTAGAAGCCTTAAAACATAATTCCTTGTAATTAACACTGTGTATGTCCGTGTTAGGTGTGACAGTGCTTAAAGGACAAGAAGAGATTGAGGTCCATGCCCCTGTTGTCATTTCAAATGCTGGGATATTCAACACCTTCCAGAAGTTTCTGCCTCCTCACATTCAGGACAAATCAGGTAACATATTATGGTAAACAACATTGCACTTTTTTCTCTTCTGCCAGCTTTAATTACTGTGTATTTCTTGTAATGTGTGCAGAGATCCAGTCACTGCTGGGTATGGTTCGTCATGGCATGGGCTCTTTCTTGGTGTTTGTTGGTCTGGATGGATCCAAAGAGGAGCTGGGCATTGTTTCAACCAACTTCTGGATGTATAAAGACAATGACTTGGACTCACTGTATGTTTTTTGATATTTCTTGATATGTTTATATTTTCTTGGATGCATATAGGTCGACAGTGATAATTATTGATAATTTTTAATGAACTGTCCTATTATCAAGGCACAAAGGTAATAATTATTGAGTACCTCTCTATCATGGACTGCCTGTGGGTTGTTTCTTGAGATGTAGCAGCATATGTAGATGGTCGGGAACGATGCTTAATCCATGCCAACATGAAGGACATTAAAGGGACATATCTGCTTTTGTTTGCAAAGGGAATATAAAAATCCTTGAAGTGATAGCCCAGGCCTTTTGATGTGGAGTCGTATGAGGTTCTTACCCCTAGTCAGTCTAGTACCTGCAGTAGATGGCCTCGCCCCCTGAATGGAGAAGTAGCGTGTAGGTTCAACAGGGAAACAGAGCATCGTACTGCTGAATGGCTAAGATACGTCTTGCTGTCAGTGCCTTTTAGCAGTGCAGTGCTCTGCCCTCCTGTAACACGGGAGAGAGCTGATGGCCATCTACTATACACTGATGGGGGATAATTACCTCATACAACCCCACATCAAAAGACCCGACCTATCACTTGACAGCGAAGCAAACAATAACAAAGGATTCAGTCAGAGGTGACAGTCAGGATCAAAAAACAGGTCAAAAACACTAGGAAGGTTATCACTAGAAGAAATGCTGGAACACTTGCTACAGGGGACAAAGACGAACGGGCACAGAAGACAGGAAGCAAGCAGACCATATAAACAAGGGAGGTAGAGATAGTGAGACAGAGGTCTTACACACCTTAAGGTTTAAGTAGTCTAAAGGAGTTTTCGGTTTCTTAATTTTCCTCCCCATCTATCTAGACTCTAAAACGTTCCATTCCAAATACAAAGTCAGGATTGATTTAACACATCCCTTTCCCACATTTGATTGCATTATAGATTTAGAAGCTGATGTTCTGCATATAAAGCCTGTGTCTTTGTATGTGTGTCTGTGAAGTATGGAGCGATACTCTTCTCTGAGCAGAGAGCAGGTACTGGGGAACATTCCCATGATGTTCATCACCTTCCCATCCGCTAAAGACCCTACAGCCAACATCAGACACCCAGGTAACACATTCACATGATATATGCGAACAAATACGTGTTTAGTTTTCCTTCGAATCTGATACCACCTCCCACTTTAGTGATTCGATTGCCATCTCTGATCTTATCTTTGCCTCCTCAAACCTGTGTAGTCTTCTCTGGTAGACATGCAATCATGTGATCAGCAACAGCAAATTCTGAGTTATGGATAGGATTCTCAATTTCTTATACATGTTTTCCTGCAATCTTCTAACAATATGCTTGCTAATTCAAGCTTTTCACTCTAGCAGTGTCCAATGAAAACCATATATATTCAAAATTGGTGATTTTAATTTTTTTTGATAAAACTATAAATGTTTAGCTCAGGAGAATTGTCTCAACTCATAAAGGAGCACTCCAACCTTCAAAATCATCGAATCATCTGAAAAACGTAATGCCTCAATGTTGAAAACAAAGCTGTTACTTAGGTCCCAAAAAGCTGACATTTTGGAGATACGTGGTTTTGACTGGACAGTGATGATATACACTTCACAATTACAGCACTGACAGATTTATAGCTCAAATTCATCTTAAAAAAAAAAAAAAAAAAAACAGTTGGTCTGTATTTGCTGTTTCAACAAAGTGGATTTTTGCTGCTGAAATGATGACTGTAGCAGACAAATTCACAAATCCCCTTGGGCTTATTTGTATTGGCTAATATTAATGCCATTCAACCTCCTTAAAATGTGTTACCAGGAATGGACAAAATCACTCCCAAAGTCATAATTTTTTGCTAGATAACTGGGTATTTTTTAGTTAAGAAGACAAAAGTTTATTGAGCTGAAACATTTTATCACACTTTATTTCGCTTCTGCAGGCAAGTCCTGTATGACATTGCTAACCATGGCTCGCTATGAGTGGTTCAAGGAATGGGAGGAGACAAAGCTTGGCAAGAGGGGACAGGACTACCTGGATCTGAAGAACAGCATGGCCCAAGAACTGCTAGACTGGGCACTAAAGATCTTCCCTCAGTTACGAGATAAGGTGTGTTTGTATGTGGACAATATGTGTGCTTATGGATTTATACAGTTCTACAGTTAGTTACACTGTAGCATTCCTATCATTTATTTATCCACTTCTAATTACACTCAGGAGAACGGTAGGTAAAGCCTACACTTGAAGTGATTAAAAAGCAGCACAACAGCAGTCTCCAAGCAATATTGTTAGCTCTCAGGAAACATGAGTATTTCTCTCTCTGCTGGGCACATGAAAGAAGGGGTGCACCATGAGTGATAGAGCCTGACCGATAAAGGGTTTTTAAGGCTGATACCAATACATATGTTTGGTGATTTAAAAATCCATTATTCTAATATATTGGCCGATATATATATATACATACATATATATATATATATATATATATATATATATATATATATATATATATATATATATATATATATATATATATATATATTATAATATATATATATATATATGTAATGTATGTCTGTATGTCTGTCTGTATGTATGTATATATATATATATATATATATATCTATATATCTCTATCCTCTCCTCTCTCTCTCCTCTCTCTCTCTATATATCTATCTCCTATATCTCTACATCTCTTCTCTTTCTATCTCTCTCTCTCTATCTCTGTGTCTGTGTCTCTCTCTCTCTTCTCTGTTGTTTGTGTCTGTGTGTCTCTATCTCTATCTCTATCTCTCTGTGTCTCTCTCTCTCTCTGTTCTTCTATCTCTCTTGTGTTCTATCTTCCTCTCTGTTCTCTCTCTCTGTGTCTATCTCTCTCTATCTCTCTCTCTCTGTCTCTCTCTCTATCTCTCCCTCTCCCCTATATCTATCTTCTCTCTCTCTCCCTCTCTCTCATGTGTATATATATATATATACCATATATATATATATATATTATATATATATATATATCTATATATATATATATATATATATATATATATATATATATATATATATATATCCAGAAGCGCGTAACAAAACATAAACAGATTTCAATATTGCACACAATTTACACACCGGGAGCTGGTGGTTTTCTCGATGAAGTTTTTGAATGCCTGATAAGTGGGCATTAATGTTAATAGCTCCTCATTTGCAGTCATATCTATAAACACCATCTAAATAAAAATGCACAACTGGGCTGTATCACTAGTGTCTGTAGACTTGTGTCGTGGAAAATCTCCTTTGAGTAGAGAGTGCTAAATCTCCGAAGAATTTCAGATCTCAGCGTATGAATCAGATGTCATTTAATACACGCAGCGTGGAGAGAAGGCAAAAGCATTCTCTCACGAACTCTAAATTGTTACCCCTTAAGTACAGAACAGAGAGGAGGTTACCTTCATTTACAACAGTCATAAAACATCTTCTTTACAGATAAAGGACTCTTTGATATTTTGGTGTGTCCTGTCTTCCCAGGACAGTGACCCTTTGATCTAACAGATGGGACAGTAAATGTCATCTTATCTAAAACTATGTATACATTCCAATGTGGGGATGTGCCCCCTCCTGTGGCTCATGTGACACCTCAGGCAGTGTGACAATCTCTCTCTCCTTCCTGTCCTTACAATACATTTGATAAACAAAAGGAATTCTATGTAAATTTCTCACATTCCTCCCTTTTGACACAAAAGTGTCAACACAACATTTTTAGAAATTACATTGAAAGTTTTCAAAAATAGGAAAAGAAAAATTTTTAAAACGCTACAAAATGTTTACAGCTGTCAGTTTCTACCGTGAATAACAAAAACAAAAAACGACAAAATATAAAAACACACAAAAAGAAAATATTCCATCAAGGTAATCAGTAATCAGTTGAATCATCATATGGGTTTCCAGGGGCCCATTCCATCATTGAATTTACATCTTGCTCAGTATTGTGGATTGGTATTTTTACATATAATGTCTTTTCGCCTCCGACAACGCCACTTATCCATCTATATATAAGGGCTCGCATACATGTTAGTGCACAAGTACAGAAACACAAACCAATACCAAACACAATCAAAACAGGGATTAAAACATGAATGATGAGAGCACCCCAGGGGCCAAGGTGGTTGTTTAACCATTTGTTGAAACTAAAACCTGCTGATTCAGAGGGACTAAATGCATCGCGAATCTTTTCAAGTGCTGTGATTACACTTGTAATATTTTCTGAATTATCAGGGATGAGTGTAACACATGCTTCTCCAGTTAAATTTAGTGTCATGCATAGACCTCCTGTTTTTGCCAAAATATAATCAAGGGCCATCTCATGTTTCAACAGAGTTAATCTGTGGGATTTGTCATTTGCATTTAGGTATTTGAACCCTTTTATTGTTTCATTTGCGAAAGCAGACATTGAATAAGTTATATTATCGATGTGATCAGCCAGGAATGTTACACCATACCATGGGAGTAATCCAAGACCCCATTTTTCACCTAAAGAAATTCGCCAGTGATAAGCTGCAAGGGTAGAAAACTGTGCCAATTCGCGTTTGTGAATGTGACCATTCTCTAATTGTTGTCTCAAATTTATAGGAAGTAATGCTAAATTTGTAATGGTGAGATTAACAAAATAACAACATCCAGACCATCCTGGAGGTAGGAAGATGAATGCCTCATTTCCGCACAACCAATAAAAATTTCCAATCGGTGGGATGCCTTTATGTGCAGGAGCTTGTAGAAATTTATTAATTACCACTGTTTCTCCGTTTCTGAAAGTAATGTTAGTGTGACCAATTTTCGAATTTTTTGTGGTTAGGCTAGCAACAGGATTTGGGCAATGTGACACTCCCATAAATTGACCATTACCATTTTCACATACACAAATAGGGTGAGAAATACTTTGGTCTATAGGGATTTCAGTTGATTCAGCATAAGTAGATTTTGAAGGGATAGTTTGTGGGAGCATATGATCACAGAACCATGATATACAAGACAAATACATGTTTGTTTGATCCGTTGTATGATTATGTAGTTTCTTATTCGCATTATACCATACTTTGTGGGAAAACTTGCAATGCATCCTTGTGTTTTTGTCTATTTTTGGTTGGTTAGCATAATATTGGACTAAACTAACTACTGGATCTAGACAAGGACAGTGTTTTACTTCAAGTTGGAAAAGAGAATGCCAATTTGCTGGAGGACTTTGAATGGCTAAAACAGTCATGTTAGCACTGTACATTCTCTCTTTCATCCACCTGATAAAGGAGTACCAACTATTTTTTTCATTATAATCATTAAGTAGTTCATCAGCATCAAAACCCCAGGGTTTCCAATCATTTTTTTCAAACAGTTCTCTTTTTTTCCTGATCACCTGCTCTGTGGCAAGTTTTAGTTTATGTCCTTTCAGGATTGTTTGAGCCTGCATCGGTTCTTCTGTGTCTTCTTCTGATCTCGTAGACAGTCCATTTTTACCCTTCTGTAAGAGATGGGGTGTCTGAGTATCAGTATGGATGATATCAGTGTGATTGATGACTGCAGGTGAATCAGTTGGTGGTGTGAAAAATATGAATATATGAGGACATTTGGAGTCCAAACTTTGCTCCGTTGAAAAACAGGATTGGGTAATGGCCATTGTGGTGACCAAAACAATGATGAAGACCACAATCATTTTCGTCCAACGGTGTCCCCTCTCAGCACTCCGAAAGTAAGGTCGTTGTCCTTCCTTCGGCGGCCTGGCTCGGGAAAGGCTTGCACTGGGATGCATGGATCCAGGTATCCCTCTCAGCTATCCGGACAGCAGTGGGTGTTGTTAGTAACACTTGATGTGGCCCTGTCCACCGTGGTTGACTCCAGTGTTTCCTCCTCAAGTCCTTTATCACTATCCAGTCTCCAGGCTGGATGTTGTGGAGTTGCACCAACGTAGGCTCTGGAAGGGCAGCTTTCACCTTAGGGAAGATAAGCTTCAAGGTATGGTTAAGTGCACAACAATAGCTTATCATATCATCATCCAGTCCGGTGAGGGTTAATCTGTTTTGAGGGAATGGGGTGTTAGTCATTCTCATAGGACGGCCAGTGAGTATCTCATAAGGAGACAGTCCAGTTGTCCTATGTGGGCGGCCTCTCATAAACATCAACGCAAGTGGTAAAACCTCAACCCATGACAGATCTGTTTCTGTCATTAATTTAGTTAGTTTTGTTTTTAGGGTCTGGTTTGCTCGTTCCACTGCACCTCCACTAGCTGGATGGTAGGCACAATGTGTTTTCAGGTTTATTTGCAGGCTTTCGGAGATGTTTTGAATAACATTATTTACAAAATGTGATCCATTATCACTTGTCAATTTTGAAGGAAGACCCCAACGGGGAATTATTTCCCTCAACAGTGATTTTGCCACTGAGATAGCAGTTGCATGTTTACATGGAAAGCATTCAATCCATTTTGAAAACATGTCCACAATAACAAGACAATATTTATACCCCCTACATGGAGTGAGTTCAATAAAGTCCATCATTAAATGCTCAAAAGGACCTTCAGGTTTAGGATGGGCTGACAGAGGCATTGCTGTACCTCTGCCGACATTGCAAGTTGCACAAATCACACAATTTTTACAAAAATTTTCAGCAAAACTTGAAAACCCTGGCGCATGCCACAATCTATTTACAATTTCCAACATCCCCCCTTTTGATACATGGTCAGGACCATGTGTCAATTTTGCCAGAAAAGGGAATATGGCTTTTGGCAGTACTGGGAGGCCGTTTTCGCCAACCCAGAGGCCAGATGAGAGTTCAATACACTTTTTCTTTTTCCATAGAGTTTTTTCTCCAGCATCAGCTCCTGTTTGAAGCAGAGAGACATCATTAAGGGAAAAAACATCATTTTGGACAGACAAAGGCATTTGTAGAGTGGGGGAGACAGGTGACAGAGCAGCTGTTTTAGCAGCTGCATCCGCAGCTGCATTTCCTAGTGACACTGGGTCATTAGCACCTGTATGAGCTTTACATTTGCATACTGCTACTGACGCAGGCAGGAGTAATGCAGACAAAAGGTTAATGATTAGACTTCTGTGAGCAATAGGTTTTCCTGTAGATGTAAGAAAACCTCGATTGTTCCATAATGCATGGAAATCATGACATACATTGAATGCGTATTGAGAGTCAGTATGTACTGTGATTTGTTTCCCGGTTCCTAAAATGAAAGCACGAGTTATTGCAAATAATTCTGCTGCTTGAGCAGACAGATTATTTGGGAGTTTAGCACTTTCAACTATGGCATGGTTAGTACATACTGCATATGAGACACAAGGGGACCCATCTGTGGGATTTCTCATAGCAGAGCCATCTACAAAGAAAACATAGTCAGGGTTAATGAGGGGAGTGTCAAAGAGTGCATCTCTTGGTTTTGACACTGTGTCAACAACTTCCAGACAGACGTGTGGTTCTCCATCTTGAGCTGTCGGAAGCAATGTGGATGGGTTAAGTACAGTACAGCGTTTTAAAGTTACATGAGCCATTGTCAGCAAGACATTTTGCCAGTGTAACAATCTAGCTGGGGTTAAATGGGCAGTTTTTGCCTGCAAGATCAGAGAGTGGACAGCATGGGGAACATGTACAGTAAGAGGGCACATAGCAACAATGTCAACTGTAGCCAGAACTGCCTCAGTAGCCGCAGCCACAGCCCTGAGGCATGCGACCATACCTCTCTCTGTTGTGGAAATCCTTTTTGAAAAATATCCTACTGGTCGTTGTTTGTCTCCATGTAACTGAGTAAGAACTGCTGTCATAAAACCATTACGCTCAGAGACAAAAAGATTGAAAACTTTTGTAGTGTCTGGTAGTCCAAGGCAAGGGGAAGTTGATAAAGCTTGTTTTAAGTCAGTGAAAGCTTTTTCTGCGTCAGTAGTCCAAGTCAAAAAGTCAGTCATGGCCAAATGTTTACCCCCATGTGTGATTTCATATAGGGGTTGGGAGATCTCCGCAAAGTCACGAATCCATGGACGGCAATAGCCTGCTAAACCCAAGAAAGACATCATCTGTTTTTTCGTTAGAGGTTTTGGCACATCCAAAATTGCTAGGATACGATCTGGACCCAATTTGCGACCTTCTGGTGTTATGATATGGCAAAGGTAACGCACTGATTGTGTAACAAGCTGCAGCTTGTCTTTTGATACCTTATGACCATTTTCTGCCAGGAAGCAGAGCAGAGACACTGTGTCAGTTTGACAATCTTTTTGTGTTTGAGAACAGATTACAAGGTCGTCAAAATACTGTACCAGTGTACTGCCACATGGTGGCCGCCAATGCGACAGGTTTTCAGCTACAGCCGCAGCAAAAAGAGTGGGACTAGAGGCAAAACCCTGTGGCATTCGTGTCCAAGTATATCTTTTTCCATTGAAAGTGAAAGCAAACCAGAACTGTGAGTCAGGATGGACAGGAATGCTAAAATATGCATTTGCTAAATCAATGACAGTGAACCAACATGTATTTGCTGGAACCTGTGACATCATTGTTGTAACATTTGGTACAGTTGGGGCTGGGTGTTGAACTGCTTCATTAATTACTCTAAGGTCTTGCACTGGTCTCCACCCCCCATTTGGTTTCTTTACAGGAAGGATGGGGGTGTTACATGGTGAATTTGGGCATTCCACAACGGCACCTTTTTCTATGAGAGACTGAAAAACAGGAGCAATGCCCTTAACAGCTTCAGGGCTGAGTGGGTATTGTCTTTTACAGGGTCTAAATGTAGATTTTGAGTAGACAATTACAGGACTTGCGCCTTTTATGTTTCCAAAATCAAACTTGTTTTTAGCCCATAATTTGTCAGGCACTGTTGAAAGTATTGCTTCTTGTTCAGTGGTCAATGGCATAAGTTGTATTTCTGGTGTGTGTGTGTGAACAGTGCGAACAACCTCTGTCATGATATTTACTGGATAGGAAACAATCTTTAGTGAATCAGAATATAAGCTACCATCCGGTCTGCCCTTCCAATCAGAAATCTCTGAAGCTGTTTTAATCAACATTCCTATGGTCATCCAGTTAATGTCAGAACTTTTTGTCAAAAGGATGTAAGGCACACAGCCAAGGGTTATGAATAGCTTTTGTTGAGACTCAGAAAGGCAAACAGATGCAGCTGCAAACTCTGATCCCACAAAGATCCTTTCTATGTTTATGGTATCATTTTCTTGTGCTTCATTCCAAATTTCTTCATAGGTATAATTTCTAGTACCCGATGAAATATGTAACACACATTGTAGACAGTCAGGGGACTCTGACACTGGAGGTATCATACACAATAGCTTATCTATCTCACAAGGTTTTACGAGGTCCCAAGAGTAATGATAATCACTTTTAGAAATGCAAAATGGGTATAAGCCAGCAGTAGCACATGTTAATTTGATACCTGCAGGGTCACAGTGTACTTCAATGCTTAGAGCACACATGAGGTCTCGGCCCAGTAAATTAACAGGGCATACATCAGATAGGAGAAAAGGATGTTCTCCTTTGTAATCCCCAAACCATACTGTTAGTGGTTCAGATATTGGTTCAAATCCTGGAATTCCTGATGCTCCTATTGTTTTTAGGAGTTTAGTTGTTCTAGGGGCATTAGGGAGAATTTTAGATTGGATTACAGAGACCTCTGCTCCTGAGTCTACGAGGAATGTTACATTAACACCGTGTACCTTAAGAGTCAAACTAGGGGGTGTTTTGGAGTCTAGTGTTAACTGTACACATTGCTGGTACGTTACAACTGGTTTGTCTGTGTTATTATGTGTATTTAAGTGTATGTGCGTGTCTGCGTGCTGCTCACTGCTCTGACCTGCCTCCTCCATTTCCTATGGTTGCGTCAAAGGGAATCCTGGGGCCTGAACTGAGAGTCCTTGCGGTGGAGCATGTGGCCAGGATCCCCTTGATTGTTCTCTTTCTCCTTGATAATGGTCAGCATGTGGCCAGGGTCCTCTCGACTCTCTTCTCTCCCCTCGATAAGAGTCGGGGGTAGGACAATCATGTGACAAATGTCCAAAATCTTCACATCTGTAGCACTTGCGTTTCTCAGTGTCATCGTACCTTCTTTGAAATGATCTGTGTGGCCCCCCTCGCCTCCATCCTCTGCCCCTCATGCCACCATTGTGCTGATGGGACTGTTGTTTTTCTCCTGGTTCCTGCGGGTTACCTCTTTGGTAATACATCATCTGAGCAGATTGAAGTTTCTTTGTTTGTCTAATATCCAAATCTGTTTGGTTTCTTTCTGCGTGCAGAACGTGTGTCCACACAGTTGTTATTGGCTCCGTTTCCCAGCCCACACAGGTAGCCATGACACGGTTCTTCAGGGCCGGATGGAGACCATTTATCAGAGCAGCCTTTAACAGATGACGGTGTGCTACACTGTCTGTGTCGATGCCAGAGTGAGCTGCGAAGACAACTTCCATACGTGTACGATAGTCAACAGCAGACTCACCTTCCTTTTGTTTAGTGTTGTGGATTTCAGGCCATCACACCCTCAGGGGAAAAATGGTACGCACAGCCTCATATAGGGATCCCATCATGGCTGTATATTCCCTGGTTCTAACCTGGTGGTTTGTGGACCATCCTGTTGGTCGGATGTTGGTCCAGCGGAGCTTGAAAGCCCTGCGACAAACTGCTTCCACTTCTTTCAGGGTAGGTTCATACATGGACAATAATTGTTGCATTGCTGTAATCCATTTCTCACCTCCGGTTTTTTGTGGGTCCGGTAATGTCCCTGCAACCTCCTTTAGTTCATCTGGCTGCCATGGTCTGTATACCAACACCTCTGGATCCCAGTGGGCGTGTGCACCCTCTCCCGTTGGTTGTGGCTGGGGGTTAGGGAACATCATCATAGGCAACTGGTGCACATTTCTTTTGTCCCCTTGACTCCGCAAACAGTAGTCAAAAGATGTTGTCACTGGGGAGAAAGTCTTTTTTGGACAGGCAGAGTTAGCTGGTTCTGTGACAGGGGACAGAGCGAGGGCTGAAAGGTCAGGGTATATGTGATCTTCTCCTCCCACTGTTATTGTCTCACTCTGAGTAGACTTGGCTGCAGGGGCTGCAGTGCCTCCCTCTTTTGGAGGAGGTGTTAATGGCCGGGCTGAAATGGTGGAGAGTGCATATGGAGGAGGCAGATTTCTTTCTCTTTCCCTACGTTTCTTATTCCTTTCACTCTTACACGAACCTTCTTCTTCTACTTCTTCCTCTTCTTTTTCTTCTGCTTTCTGTTTTATCATTAATCCTGCTGATGATTTTTCTTCTTTAATTTTTGCTTCTCTTTCCCATTTTTGGAAAGCTTGCCAGTCAATACCTTTCTTCCCTACTTTCTTTTTCTTTTCTTCCAACATAACTCTACACCGTTCTAAACATTCTGTGCTTAATGTACCTTTAATTGGAAACACCCCCTGAGTTATATGGTGCCAAAGTGGAACATCCTTAACCACATTTTTTCCCCATTTTTCTGCCATGATTTTAGCAGGACCTGAAAGAGGGTCATCTAGAATTTCTAATTTGCCCGTTTTGTTCCCCATAATGTTATGTTAATGACTCACTGGGACAGGTTTGCTTAAACTTCCAATGGGCTTATCATTCACACAAAAACTTCACAATCACACTGATCTTTCCATACTGTGTATGGTCGGATCTCATCAAATCACACACTAACTTTGAGCAACTTATTCAGCCAGGTGGTTTGTATGACACATTCGTTCCAAGCAACGCACCCTTTTATAGCATACAATCTGTATACTATAGTCACTGAATGTCACAACAAAGTTTATTCTTTATACTTATTTTGTATATTTATATCACTCATACACCCATTTTATCATAGTGGGGCCTCGTATAATTGTATACTGTATCATATCATTATTACAGTAGCTCACATAAGATCATATTATTATATTATATTCTATTATTTTCTTATTTTGCCTGTTATCAGGTTTTCGGTCGACCACTATTTAATATCTACTCATCAGTAAGTAGCATCTGAAAATCTACAATCCCTTGAAATTTTCTTCACACCGTAGGTATAATAATCAATTCATTTCGCCTGTTGTACTCGTTAAGTGCTAACAGCCTTGCGCTGCGTTTCAGTTTTTTTTTTTTTTTTTTTTTCGTTTTTCACCCAAAACCACACAGGAATTACAAGGGTTTCTCGTTTTTACCCAAAACCACACAGGTATTACAAGGGAAAGAAAAAGGTGCTCCTCCTTGAGCCCTTTACCTTAAAAAAAAACATTCCAATCACACAGCTATGGAATGAACGTCTCGTTACACTGACGTTTTTATCACCCACGACCACACAGGTTTTACATGGGGAATATGACTTTCAACCACACAGGTATTACAAAAGTCAACCTAGGCTTTTAGAATTGAGCAAATGATTCAAACGCTGTACTCACTTATTTGTGGAGCGTCCGCTGTCCACGTCTGCGCCCGAATTTCAGGTGGAATCCAATCCTCCGTTTGTCGGAGTGGAACTTTTCCTGCCGGCAGTTTCCTTCAGTTCAGGCGCAGGCGGCAGTCAGCGAAGCGTCCATCCCATAACCTCGTCGCCAAAATGTCGTGGAAAATCTCCTTTGAGTAGAGAGTGCTAAATCTCCGAAGAATTTCAGATCTCAGCGTATGAATCAGATGTCATTTAATACACGCAGCGTGGAGAGAAGGCAAAAGCATTCTCTCACGAACTCTAAATTGTTACCCCTTAAGTACAGAACAGAGAGGAGGTTACCTTCATTTACAACAGTCATAAAACATCTTCTTTACAGATAAAGGACTCTTTGATATTTTGGTGTGTCCTGTCTTCCCAGGACAGTGACCCTTTGATCTAACAGATGGGACAGTAAATGTCATCTTATCTAAAACTATGTATACATTCCAATGTGGGGATGTGCCCCCTCCTGTGGCTCATGTGACACCTCAGGCAGTGTGACAATCTCTCTCTCCTTCCTGTCCTTACAATACATTTGATAAACAAAAGGAATTCTATGTAAATTTCTCACACTTGTCTAATTGTAGTGAGTAACACTCGCAGTCTGCAATGTCTCTTCGAAGCTGCTGTGTCAAATTCTCGGCCATTACTTCACAGCACTGTGTAACTGTACATCTTGATAGCTGAAGAGCTTTGATTGATGATGATATTTCTAGTTTGTTTTTAAAATCCCGAAACAAGGAGTCAGCTGCCTCAACGAAGGCCTCTTTTATCATCTCCCCATCTTGGAAGGACTTCTTATGCTTAATGATAGAGTGACTCACCCGTAACGATGCTTCGGTGTCTGCCTTTGCTTGTCAATTCTGCTGTGTGAAAAACAACTGTTGTCCGATTAACTGTGATTTTAGTTCCCTCACCTTTCTCTTTCTCAGCTTATTTTTTCAGAGGGAAGTCAGTGTCGTACATTTTATGAACAGTTCGAAAGTGCCTCTCAACATTACCCTTCTCCGGAATAGCAATGGTAGTTTGACAAATCAGACAAATGCAATTTTCTTTATATCTCTTCTTTTGTTGATATCAATTGAAGCTGCTAACTTAGCTCGCTTGAGTTTTGCAGTAGCTAGCGCGTTTGCGTATGCATGGTGACCCGTGACGCTTGACCAGTACAAGAAGAGGTCTCAGACTGGCCGTCCTGTACAATCAGGTGGCATAGATTCGACCTGTCGTAGAGTGCCCTCTGGTGGACAAACTATGCAACGCCAACACTCATAACATGGTTGAAGGGTGTTTCGTCCTTTTTTATTTTATTTCTTAAATATTAATTTATCAGCCATTATAACTGCAGATACTAATAGTTTGGAAAATGCCAAATATCGGCCCACCGATAAATCGGTCGGGCTTTGATGAGTGCATGGGCCCGACCGCAGCAGGGTTCACAATTTTGTCTATTTCAAAGGGTCAAACATATCTAGGTGCCAGCTTATGGTAGTCGGTCTGGAGGGGGAGATCGCGAGATGGCAGCCACAAGTTATGTCCTGGTTGGTAGTCGGGAGCTGGGGTGTGGTGCCTTTCTGCAAGTTATCGGTTCTGAGCAGCTGAGCCGAGCAGGGTGGAACGGGTGGCCTTCCAAATTCAGCCACACTGCTGCACATGTTTCTGGACCAACGGCACTGCAACTTCAGTCTCCTGCCCAGGAAACAAGGGTGGCTGGAAACCTTTAGTGACCATGAAATGGAAACATACCTGTCGCAGAGCTGACCAGGGAGTTATAAGTACCGGATCCAGGGAAGAAGAGTTAACAAAGAAACAGCGTGTCCGGCGGTAACGCAGTGCAGCGATGACTCGAAGTCCTGGTTAGCCCACTCCCTCTGCCCTTTGGTCTGGGGGTGGTAACCCAAGGAGAGGCTTGCTGACGCACACACCGCTTGACAAAATGCCTTTCAAAACTTGGGAGATGAACTGTGGACCCCTGTCCATGGGAATCCCGTGGAGCTTGAAAACATTGAGGACTAAAATATTGGCAGTTTCAAGGGTGGATACGAGTTTAAGCAGGTGAATGAAATGAACAGCCTTGGAGAATCTGTCGACAATGGTGAGTATGGTGGTATTACCTTCTGATGGAGGAAGGCCAGTGACGAAATTCACGGCTGTGTGGGACTAAAGTTGGTGGGGCACAGGTAAGGGGCACAGCAGACAAGCGGGATCACGATGCAAGGCTTTCCTGTGGGCACAGACAGAGCAGGCTTAGACAAACTCCTTTGTGTTGGAGTAAACAGTTGGCCCCCCTAACCGTTGTCGGATGAGAAAGAGTATCCTTTGGAAACACAGATGACAGTGTTAGGGAAGCATGCCCCCACTGGCAGACATGGTAGACCATTACTTCAGGGAGCTTGAGACCGCTGCTCCACTTGGCTAGAGCACTCAGTCTCCCACCTGGCACTGCTACCACACACATGGGGGAGACCATAGGTTCTTAAGAGATTTCTTAAGGGCATCGAGTTTAGTATTTCTGGTGCTGGGGTGGTAGGTGAGGGTGCAATTGAAGCGGCCCAGAAACAAAGCCCAGAAAGCCTGGTGGGAATTCAGCCGCTTGGACAAACACAACTAGGTAGGTTTCTTATGCTCAGTACACATGAAGAGTGTTAAAAGCCATCTTCCACTCTTTTCCTTCTCCTATTCACACCAGACAGTAAGCCCTGCGCAGGTCGAGCTCGGGCAAGACGGTGGCCTGGTGGAGAGGTCCAAACGCTGAGTCGATGAGAGGGAGAGGGTATATGTTATTAGCTTTTATGTCATTCAGACCTTTGTAGTCAATGCATAGCCTTAAAGATCCATCTTTTTTATCCACAAAGAGAAATCCTACCCCTACTGGCAAGGAAGAGAGGTGTGAATGAGTCCGGCTGTAAGTGAGTCATTGATATAGGTCCTCATTCGTGTTGGTAAGGTTGTAGAGATGGCTTTTAGGAACAGTGGCACCAAGAAGTAGATCGATCAAACAGTCAAATGGTCTGTGGGGAAGTAGTGAGAGGGCACGGCCCTTGCTTAAATATGAGGCAAAGGTAGTGATAGTCAGAGGGAACAGAGGAAAAGTCTATGTGGTCAGGGGTTGCAGGAGTGGAGTGAGAAAGGAGAGAAAGTCTCAGGCCTTATTCAGTGGATGGAACTTAGGGGACCCAATTCCCTTTGCTGGTATTTTGCTATATTTAATGTTTGTTCTGTTTACTACTTCCCTGACTTTTTTTTTTTTTTTTACTGCATTTACACACCACTAGTCACAATATTGCGGTGTCTCTGCAGATGCAATTAGGCACGTGCACACATAAGGCCCAAGGGGTGCTTGAGCCCCTGCCCTTTTTGCCTCGTATTATAAAGTGCCCTTATTGTGTGTTTTTTAATGAATAAATAAATTCCTGTTGTGCATAGGGATGTGAAAAAATGGCGGTATAAAAACGCCACGGTTATCTACCGTACGCATTTTGTACGTAATATGGTGTTGTGAGTGTGTTGAGCATATAAAGTCGCTTCTCTGTCCGCTGAGGCACTTTTTTGCACTTGCCTTCCAATAAATAGCCTAATAATAAACCAGGGTTTTATTGCTTTTTAAGAATTGCAGCTGAATTGCATGTCTTCTAAACCTCAGTATTATGGTAATGTGAATAAACTCATGTTGACAATAATTTGTTGACACAAAAGAAATGCATATCACTCACAGCTACACAGGATACACAGCTAAGTAGTTAGCTTTCTGTAAGTACCTTGTTTATTAATTTTACATTAATTAATCTACATATTGTGTTATTAAGGTATGAAAAAAAAATTGGCATGCGCTGTGCACGCGCATGTGCTGCCCTTTTCTGACTTTGAGCCCCTGCCCCTCTATTATCATGTACACGTCCCTGGTTACAATGACAGTTAAAGTGGCTACAATTGTATATTAATCATTATCTGCTGTTGGTGCGTTTTTTTGTACAAATACAACAAATACAGTGTGTGTGTGTGTGTGTGTGTGTGTGTGTGTGTGTGTGTGTGTTATATCAGGTGGTGATGGTGGATGCTGCCACTCCTCTGACTAATTGCCACTATTTGGGTGCTCCAAGAGGTGAGATGTATGGTGCTGAACACAACTTGGAACGCTTCACCCCAGAAACAGTTGCTAGGACAAGACCACAGACACCCATCGACGGACTGTACCTAACAGGTGGGTGAGCTGATTGACAGACAGTCTCATTCGGTCTGGATAATAGAGAGACTGACACACCTGCTCTTTGTTTCTGTGTGTCTATGTGTGTTCAGGTCAGGATGTTTTCTGTAACGGTATGGCGGGAGCGTTGCACGGTGGACTACTGTGTGCCTCTGCTGTCCTTAATCAAATCCTCTACATTGACCTTCTAGCACTGAAGAACCACCTCAAACACAAATCAACCTATCATAAGCTAAGCTGGTAGCAAAGGATGTAGGGCTGTTGTTTAGGGTAAATGCACATACACATCGTTCTAAAATAGCATTTACACTGCTCTCCTGAGTTTGCACCCATGCTTTACACGTAATAGTGGGCTATTTCACACAGTTTCCGTCGGGAATTGTAGGATAACATGTTTTGTTCTCTGTTGGAATGCTGTGTCCTGATGTTAGTACCATTGTACCCTGCTAATAGTTAGTTAATTCACAGATCTTTTACTACACTTCTACACTAATTTGTTCTTCAATTTCCCACACTTGCCCTTGGGTATAAGAGATGTACACCTTCCATGCTGGTACGGATTGTAAAGACAAGACTGCTTGTTTTTCTTTAGTCAGAACGTTCATGCCTAAAGGCAGAAATGGTAATTTACATGAGAATTTGTTTTGTTTTATCTAAACAAATCCATATACACAACATGTTGAATCCTAACATAAGAGAACATATTGCCACTGTGTCATCTATGCTTCAGTGACAGCATGATTAAATTAATAACTAGAGACCATCTCTCGATGAGGGCACACCAGCAGATCCATGGCTTTTATTTCGTTTATTCATTAAAAGTCTTTCATTAAGTGTTTAAATTGGTAGGTTTAGTTTATTTTGTTAATTACACTGTACTCTATACCTGATGATACACAAAGTCTTGCATGGCTCTATTTGAAAAATAGCAACAAAAAAAAGCAATGGGTACATGCCTATCAAAGCTCTGGGGTCAGTGATCAGTTTGTCCACAGGTATATTGACTAGAAAGGGTGAAACTGAAAACAGACAAAAAGGAAACATGCTTAGAAAAAAAAAACTTCTTATACAGTACATATTTACATATACTTTGGTCATAATCAAATTACTCCTTTTTCTTTTTAACTTTTTAACTTATTCATGCTTACATATGAATTGCCTTTTTTATTGCTTTTATCTATCAATAAAGTAACCTGTTCAGTTAAAATGTGTTGTCACTCACACTATTTTACTGCTGTATAAACATAGCATAAATTGTAAATGAATCTGTGAATTAGCTAGGTAGCCCTTTTATGTACAAAACACCCACATAAATAATATTGGCCTCAAATTCACAAACAACTCTTAAAACAACATATAATGCACTATAATTGAACAAAAGGACATAATATAAGATAACATAACATATGGATGATACTTCATAAGGCATGAGATGTAGGCAGATGTCTTTAGATAGAAACAGGCAGGTGATGTGAGGCACATGGCAGTAAAAGAGCTAGTCCTGTCCACTTCCTGATTGCCCACTTACTGATTGACTTGTGACAACGCGTAACGTCATTTGACCCACTTCCTGTATCTCTTAAAGGGGCCACTGCTAACAAAATAAAACAATTAATCTGATCACAAAAAACTACTATCTAAAATACAATAACAGAACACCATTGCTTTTTTAAACGTTTTATCTTGCTGTTTTTGTGGTTTTAATCATCCATTGCAGTTTTATTTCTCTTGTATTACTATGCGTTTCATTATTGTGTTTTTGTGTTTATTGTGAAGCGCTCTGTAACGCTGGTTTTGATATGTGCTATACGAATAAAGATATTATTACAATTATTATTACCCAGTAGTCAGTAGTTCATTATTATGTTGGAGTGTTGACAGTGAGTTCAGCAGTGCCACACCCTGAGGAACGAGCTGCTCTGTAGTCTGGTGGTATGGTAGCAGATACGTCTGTATCCTTTTTCCAGAAGGCAGCAGGGTGAACAGGGTGTGGCTGGGATGGGTGCTGTCTTTTGGCTCTTTTCAGACAGGGATTTTACCTTCGCCCAGGCCACAGTCTTAAACCCCACTGGGTAATCCAGCCTGTTATCCCTGCATTGACTGCTGCTGTGCCCACCCACGCCACCCCTGTTTCCTCTGCTACAATGACAACTAGATACCAGATGTTTATAGCATGTGTTTGTATGCTTTTTTTTTTTTTTTTTTAATATATTTATTGATTTTTCTTATTTCATAAACAACACCAAACACAACACAACTGCTCAGACATAGCATGGTGAAAGAGTTGGTAAAGTAGGTTGGTATAGTCTCAGATTTGGTACATCTAACCCACCATCAGAACCAGCCATTTGGAGCTTAGCCATCTTAAGTCTGGGCTTCCTTTTTCTCCAAATGAAGGAGCTATGCCAGCCTTCTAGTACCTTGATAACTTTGTTTGATAATAAAATAGGGATAATTTGCAATGGGTACAACATTCTAGGCAGGATGTTCATTTTAATGGGTGCAATCCTACCCAGCCAAGAAAGAGGAAGAGGGGCCCAGCGATCCAGATCTGCCTTAATGGCATCCAGGAGGGGAGGGAAGTTGGACTTATATATTTGACCATATGTAGGTGTTATATGAACCCCCAGGTAAGTTAAACCCGAGGGAGACCAGCGAAAGGGGAAGGGCTCTGCCATATTTGGAACACACGTTAATGACCCCAGTGGCATCGCCTCAGACTTTGCAAAATTGATTTTGTACCCAGAGAAAATACCAAATGATGATATAACTTTCATCAAACGAGGAATAGAGGTCTGAGGACGCGAAAGATGTATCAGTGCATCGTCAGCGTATAAAGTTATTTTATGTTCCCTTTCCCCAATGAAAATACCAGAGATTAGAGCATCCTGCCTTATTGCTTGGGCCAGCGGATCTATAGCAATGTCAAAAAGCAAAGGACTGAGGGGGTCGCCCTGTCTGTTCCCACGGTGGAGAGGAAAGTTGCTAGATCTAAGCCCATTAGTCAAGACTGCTGCCGTCGGAGTGTTATACAGAACCCTAACCCAATTTATAAAATTGTCGCCCAGGTCAAATTTCTCCAGAGTAAAGACCAGAAATGACCACTTAACGCGGTCAAAGGCCTTATCGGCATCAAGAGAAAGCACGAGGGCAGGGTCCTTATAGCTCTGGGACAGCTGAATGACATTAAGGAGCCTTCTCATGTTATCACAGGAGTTCCGACCCTTGTTGAAACCGGTTTGGTCCTCCTTTATAATATAAGGTAACACCTTTTCCAAACGCATGGCTAATATTTTGGAGAGCAGCTTTTGATCCGAATTAAGTAGGGCTATTGGCCTATAGGAGGCACAATTGTCTGGGCATTTTCCTTTTTTAAGGATAAGAGAAATATTGGCCTCTCTAAGTGACTGGGGCAAGATTCCACTTTCAAATGAATGGTTAAGCCTATTCAGCAGGGGGTCTAGGAGAATACCACTGAACTCCTTAAAGAGCTCACACCCAAATCCATCTGGCCCTGGGGCCTTCCCGTATGGCATGGATTTCAAGGCAAGCAGAGCCTCCTCTCTCGTAATCGGGCGTTTAACTGTAGTTTTTGAGCCTCTGTAGCTCTGGGGAGTTTCAAATTTGAAAAAAAACAGATGCATGAGGGCTAGGGCATTGTCAGGTTGTTCAGACTTATACAAATTAGAATAAAATAATGCAAATTCCTCATTGATAGTCTTGGTATCGAATGCTCTAACATCATTGGAGTCTGTAATAGAAACAGTAGTCTGAGAATCTGCCCTCTTTTTAACAAGATTGGCAAGATATTTGTTGGGTTTATCCCCAAACTCATACAGCTTCTGTCTGGCGAATTTCAGGGAGTGCTCTGAGTCTTGGATCAGAAGAGTGTTCAGTGCTGTACGAGTAGCTGTTAGTTCCTTGAGCGAGTCAGGACTTGGACTTGATATATGGTGTTTCTCCAAGTTGGCTAGTCTAGTTTCAAGATTTTTACACTGTTCATTCTTCCGAAGTCTTTTAGAAGCAACAAAAGACATGATCAGTCCACGGGAATAGACTTTACAGGTCTCCCAGAGGAGAGAGGGGTTATCTGTAGATGTTAAGTTAACTGAGTAAAACGTTTTTAATACTGACATAAAGTAGGAGATAAAATTGTCATCTTTAAGAAGAGATGAATGAAATCTCCAGCGTCTTGACAATGCCCTGTCCTCAGAGAGAGAGTAAACCAAATACAAGGGGGTGTGGTCAGATAAAATAATACTACCTATGGTGCAAGACAGAGCCAGAAACATTTTTGAAGAAGGGATGAAGATGTAATCAATTCTGGTATAGCTTTTGTGGGGGGCAGAAAAAAAGGTAAACTCTGAATCAGTGGGATGGAGCTCCCTCCACACATCTGAGTACCCAATATCCTGACATATCGAAGTGAGGACCCTAGCTTGCCTTGAGGGGTGAGAACTGCCAGAGGGAAGTTTATCAAGAGAGGGATTGAGGTGGCAATTAAAATCTCCTCCCACAAAGGAGTCCCCAGAAGCCAGCTCAGTAAACTCTGCAAAAGCCTTAGAGAAACTCATGGGAGTAACCAGGGGGACAATATAGATTCATAAATGTTACCTCCTTGCCTGAGAGTAATCCCTTAACAATTACATAGCAGCCGTGGCTGTCTTTTACACAATTGAGGGACTTAAATGCAATACTTTTACTGATTAAAATGGCCACACCCCTACTAAAGGATGAATATGATGTTGCAAAAACCTGCCCCACCCAATTCCTTTGCAGTCTGACATGGTCTTTATCCTCCAAGTGAGTCTCCTGGAGGAGAGCAATGGAAACATCCTCTTTTTTCAAAAATGACAGTACAGCCCCCCTCTTAGCAGGCTTTTGAAGACCCCTGATATTCCAAGAGCAAATCTTAATGGTATTTAAGTTAGCGCTCAAACAACTTACTGGCTATAGAAGTAGGATAGCCAGACCAGACCCATAACAAACCCCTAACCTCTTCAAAAATAAACTCCAGGGGGATGGAAAATGCCGCACTACTACTCAACTCAAGTCTCATATCACATGTAGCATTATGTACTGAGCATAACAAATAACTTACACTGAACAGGCTTAACATTGCTGCCTAAGAAACAAAAACAGACAAAGGGTCTTTCCCCAAGTATATAGGGACTGTTCACCATACAGACAACTTTCAGGCTCAAAACAGAGAGCGAACAGGCATTGTAAAAAGTACAATATTGT